>NC_090653.1:141136350-141436350 GCF_040937935.1 Hyperolius riggenbachi
TCTCAAATATTTTTCCCTCTACACTGACATCAAGTCTAAAGGAAGGGAATGGGAATATTTGAAGAATGGAACTAAAGAGAGATAAATAATACTATGCAGACAATAATGTTTCTAAGAAGAACACACAAATACCTTTATGTGAAAAAAAAGATATCCAGAGTTCAAGTATAATAGAACACTGAATGTAAAGTGGTGAGTTGCAATTCTTATTAATCATAATTTTAATGAAAGAGAAGCTCTCCTTTAAAGGGAACCGGAAGCCAGAGGTACATGGAGGCTGCCATATTTATTTCCTTTCAAACAATGCCCATTGCATGGTTTCCCAGCTGATCCTCTGCCTCTAATACTTTTTAGCTATAGACCTCATTGTCCACATGGGGCTGGAGGAAGAGCCAGGTAAGTTTAAATGATGCAGTATTATTTGTCTCAGGTTTCCTTTAAGTGTTTAAGGCTATGTTCTAAATCAAGGACAAAGTCCAGGTACTATCTTCTCCGATGCAAAGTTTAATCATGCATCTTCCTTACAATAAAATTTCTAAACACTTAATACATACAACGTTTTTTGGGGTGAGGGAGTGAGAAGGGTTTCCCAAAAGTAGGTGCAAGAGTGGAGACAGATGGGCACTACAGCCATTTGGTTTAAGGCTATCTCAGCACACCAAAAACGAACAATAAAAGTATGAGTTCTTGAACAGCTGAAAATGATTAAAGAGAATCTGTACTCTAAAAATTCTTACAATAAAAAGCTTACCATTCTACTCATTATGTTCTCCTGGGCCCCTTTTTGCTGTTTCTGCCACTCCCTGCTGAGATCCTGGCTTGTAATTGCAAGTTTTAGGCAGTGTTTACAAACAAAAAAACATGGCTGCTAACCAGCATGTGAAAGGCTCAGAGAAGCTCAGTCTGTGACTCATACAGAGCCTGCAGGGGGCGTGGAGAGGGTGTGCATAGCTTCTATCCTATCACAGCAGAGCAGCACATTCCTGCCTAAGCCGACAAAGCCGGCAAAGGAAAGAAGATTAGATTAGCTAACAGAGATAATACAGCCACTGTGCAACTAGGAAAGGCTGCAGTAAGACAGACCACGTTAGAACAGGTATAGGAACTTATAGGATAGAAGAAATAAGGCTGAACATTTTGTTACAGAGTCTCTTTAAGTCCATAAATGTATCAGAGGAAGTGACAAATCAAAAAGGACACAAACCAAGATTTACCAACTGCCTGTATTGCAGAGGTCTTAGCGGTGTCTGACAAAAGGCAGCTAAGCCTGAAATTAAGATAATCCTGTTTGAAAAGGTTTATTGTTACATTCAAAGATATATAATGTTAACTTTCCAAAGCTTGATTGTTGTACTTAAAGGTTTTTTTTTTTCTTCTTTTTTTGATATGCTTTTCTTAGCCACCTTGTAAGATATCATCCTAAGTGATCTACCCATTCAGGCTCATAGCTGGATTCTAATGTCCTGAGTAATACATGTAATAATCACGGATTCATAGTTTGTGGCAAGAAATTATGCTCTGTAGTCTAAAAATATGCCTTTATAAAGTTAAAGTAAAACTGTACTTTTGTTGAAAAGTGAATATGATCATATAAAACTAAACAAAGCTTAATACAGAATATGTATTATTATTTAAGATAGATAAGAATGTCAGTAAAAAAGCAGCCCAAACTTATTATTAATTCATAAGTCAAAAAGGTCACACAGTTGGACTTGAAAGAGAAACAAAGGTGATCCACAGTAAAGCATGAAAACTTGACATTTATGAGTACATAGCATTAAAAAAAACAGACATACAGAGGTGCAAGAAGGACCTATTATGAACAAAGAAAAGGGGCTTTTTATGTACAAAAATTAATCAAGGTACCCTCTAACAAGTATTGTTCACAATAATTGTAAAGGTGTGACCTCACCCAAAGATGTGACATTTCAGGTTGTACATAAAGTGTAGGTGAGTGATGGTGACTGCAGATTGGAGTTCCAGAGTAAGTGAAAAGAAGTACTCTAGAGAAGTATTTTAAGTCAGAATGAAAAGAGAGGACTAGTAGATAGGAGAATAGGACAGGAGAATATTGTTAATAGAGCAGAGATTTTGTGCAGGGCAATATCTAGAGACAAGCATAGTTACAGGGGTATTATGAAAAACCCTCTAAAATCCAATGGTGTACATAAACAAAAGTTATACATTTTTCCTAGAGTAAGATACACTGTAAATTACTTAATTAAAGGACAACTGTAACGAGAAGGATATGGCAGATCAGTTGTTTCTTGCATTATTGTCAGATCTGACTGGAGTAGCTGTATGCATGTTCCTAGTATTATTTAAACACTACTAAAGCCAAATAGACCAGCAGGGCTGTCAGGCAATTTATTTGATGGGAAATAAATATGTCAGCCTCCATATTCTTCTCACTTCAGTTGCCCTGTAACCACTTAAGGACCACGTGGTTTTTTAATGATCAGTGCTGCGCGGGCTCTCCAGCCCGCAGCACCGATCAGGTAAAAGGCAGGGCGATTAGACTTCCCCCTTTTTTCCCCCACTAGGGGGATGTCCTGCAGGGGGGTCTGATCGCCGCCGGCTGCGTGTGATTTGCGGGGGCTCCTCAAAGCCCCCCTCTGCAGCGATATTGTGCGCTCCCTCCCCTTACCTCTCTCTATCTTCCCCTCTGTGAGGCGCAGGACGGATATCCGTCCTGCGCCGGATAGGATAGGCTTCAGCCTATTAAATGACGGTGATCCCCGGCCAATCAGAGGCCGGGGATCGCCGATCTCCATCACGGTGCTGCTGCGTAGCAGCGCCGTATTGATGTAAACAGCGGGGATTTCTTCCCCGCATGTTTACATTACGTGTGCGAGCCGCAATCGGCAGCTCGCACACTGTTCACGGAGACACCCTCCGTGAACTGGCATGGAAAGTTTCCTTTCAAAACCACAAACGACCAGGGGCCGCCTATCAGCGTTAGCTGGTCGTTAAGTGGTTAATAGGTAATTGTCACTTACAGAATTTTTTTTTCTCAGATTTTTTTGACTCCTTGCCCACAGGATTTGGACTGGTCCATAATCTCATTGGAGATTCTCAGGGTTTTGTTTATTTTCAAAAGCACTTATTGAATGAATGGCAGTTGCTCAGGGTGACTGTCAGAGTGGTGTGTGAGCAAAAAGGCTCCCTAGCTGCCATCTTTTCAGAAATCCTGACCAGTGAGTACTTTGAAAGTGGTCATGAACTCTTGCACAGGACAGAAGGAAAACAAAGAAATACACCATTTTTATACTTAGATAATTAGATAATCCCCCCTAATCTGTGTCTAATCACAAGTTGTAATTTGATTTCTCCCCATGTCAGCTGACTGCCAAAGCATATAGGCTCATTTAAAAGCACAGGATGCTTTCTGTTTTCATGAAAGTAGGAAGTAAAAATACTGCAGATTCATTGTAGGATTTGTATTAGCTGTAATAAATAAAGGTTATTATGCTGTTACTTATCTTTTAGATCACAAGAGTAAGTTCTGAGTTCAGGTCCACTTTAAAAGAGTAGGGAAAACGTATAGGTCCCCCATGTGAAAAAGAGCTGATCTAAAACCTGTCAGTTACGGTAAGAACCATTATCTCAGTAACACTTACTGTAAGTAACAGCTATACAGAAATACAGTCATTTACAATGCAGTTTACTGTGGAGCAAATATACATCTTATACATCTGTGTACATGTGTACTTTAAATTTGAAAGTTGTGATCTTGAACTATATCATTTGTGTGATAGGTAGCCAAGAGTAAGTAAGTAGAGAGATAGGCCCATCTGAGCACAAGATTGAGGCTTACATAAATACAGTATTAAAGACTTAACCAATTAGCAGCTTCATATGAATTATCTCATTTAAGATCATGCACTGCTTTTGCCCTCAAGTGGTAGAACTCATTGTGCTGTGGTTTCTTGAAATGCTTTGATGTCTTTCTGCTAGCAGGGGATATAGAAACTGAAAGCGGAAGTCCTCTGTTATTGTCTCACACTGCCCCCTACTGACAAATGGCTATAAATACACCTTACAGCAGTACTAATTAGTAGCAAGGAAATGTAACAAATAAGAAATAAAAACAATGTGCTAAACTAAATTGTCCTGAAGCACTTCCAAGCCTCTAAATAGATTGGCTACTAAAGGGTTAATGCACAATGTATACAGAGTAATACATACATGTCTAATTAGAGGAAATAATATATACTGTTGCCTGTATTAATGATTCAACAGCTCCCGGTATGGACATTGCATGTTTTACAGTTAAATGTCCTTTCCTCCTAGAACTGAGGTTGATAAAGTTTAAATAACAAATATAATAAGGCTTTTATTAAAAGTATCTTGTAAGCAGGCACTGGGGACATTTTCTGGTATAAAAATCACTTTTAAAATCAGGAGTTTATGGACACATCTGTATAGCCTTGAGCAGTCTGCCCTAATTGTGCTTTGTGATTTTCACCTGTGTCACCTAGAAGCTATCTCCTTTGTTTACTAAACAAACTAAAGTCTTCTCCTCTATGTACATCAAAAAGAAAGTAAAGTTAAAGATTTTAACATTTCAGGTAATAAAGAAAAAAAAATTTGTTTTTTGAAGTTGCAATGTTGTGGAAAATCTCCTTGAGCAGAAGTGAAATGTTGACTTTAATTTGATTTTCATAACCTGCCAGAGGTAATCTGTACTATTTAAAGGTACTATCTTTTGGAAGCCCTAGGCAGAAAGCATTGCAATAATCTATGTGTGATGTTATGAAAGTATGAACTAAGGATATTCCGAGGGGAAGAGATGTTAGATTTCTACAATGTTACTTAGGTGAAAGTAGAATAATTTCACATCAACAGAGGCTTTAACAGAGGCTTGGTTTCTCAAGTTTAACTACCAATCAATGGCTTCAACAGCTACTCACATAGTCAGAGCCATATAGATCTGTGCCCCATAGCCCTAGTGATGATGATTTAGCTGAGAGTCTGCTGCCAGCTGCTCTGTAGAGCTGATCAACATTGATTCAGTTCAGTGGTAGGGCTGTTAAGTCAGAAATGCCCCCAAATTTTGAATTAATTAGGTACCAATCAGTAGGCATTGAGACCTGAAAAGAAATTGTCAGTGTGTCCAAAGAGATAAAGGAAACACAGTCAAAGACAGACAGATAAATGGTAAATATTAGGAATTGTCAAAATAATCTCACAATAGCAAAGATATAAAGGAAGCTCTGTACCCGGGGCCAGTGGCGTAGCTAAGGAGCTGTGGGCCCCGATGCAGTTCTACAATGGGGTCCCCTAAGCCAGTGGCGGACATATGGCCGTGCAGGCCGTGCCGCCGCACGAGGGCCCCTGAAGTTCTGTTGCTTCAGGGGCCCATTAAGTATTGCTGTTTTTTTTTTCCTGGGGGGCCCCGACTCCTATCCTCCCTCCCTCCCTCACCTCGGGAGGCCCCCCTCCCCGGTATGCGCAGCGGGAGAGCGGCAAATACAGGAAGTCTCCAGGGCTCCAGGCAGGCGCTAGAGGCTCAGCGGCCGCTTGGTCTCCGATGTCTCCAACTCTGTATACTGCTCGCTACTAAACCAGGAAGTAGCGAGCAGTATACAGAGTTGGAGACATCGGAGACCAAGCGGCCGCTGAGCCTCTAGCGCCTGCCTGGAGCCCGGAGACTTCCTGTATTTGCCGCTCTCCCGCCTCGCATACCGGGAGGATAGGAGTTGGGCCCCCACCCGGATAGCTACCCACCCTCCCACCCGGCTACCTACCTACCTACCCCCCCCCGGCTACCTACCCACCCAGCTACCTAACCACCTACCCACCCGGCTGCCTACCCACCCGGCTACCTACCCACCCACCAGGCCTCCTACCTACCTACCTACCCACCCGACTACCTAACCACCCACCCGGCTACCTACCCACCCACCAGGCTACCTACCCACCCAGCTACCTAACCTACCTACCCACCCGGCTACCTACCTAACCACCCACCCACCCACCCGGCAACCTACCTACCTACCGGGCTAGTTACCAACCCACCCACCAGGCTACCTAACCACCCGGCTACCTACCCACCCACCTACCTACCCACCTGGCTACCTACCCCACCCACCAGGCTAGGTCTGCCACATGATTGCATGTATTTTCTGGGCAAATCTGCCGACATGATTGCACGTATTTTCTGGGCATATCTGCCGACATGATTGCACGCATTTTCTGGGCATATCTGCCGACATGATTGCACGTATTTTCTGGGCATATCTGCCGACATGATTGCACGTATTTTCTGGGCATATCTGCCGATATGATTGCACGTATTTTCTGGGCATATCTGCCGACATTATGTGTACTTGAGAAAACCTGCACAATTATGTGAATTTTCTGGGGAAAGGGTCACCAAAACTTGGGCCCACTGTCTTTGCGTTGCACTTTTCAAGGGAACCTGAGGTGAGAATAATATTGAGGCTGCCATATTTCTCTCCTTTTAAGCAATACCAGTTGCCTGGCTGCCATGCTGGTCCTCTGCCTCTTATTTTTTCAACCATAGACCCTGAACAAGCATGCAGCAGGTCAGGGGTTTCTGACAATATTGTCAGAACTGAGAAGATTAGCTGCATGCTTGTTGCTGGTGTAATTCAGTTTATGACTGCAGCCAAATAGATCAGCAGGGCCGCCAGGCAACTAGTATTGTTTAAAAGGAAATAAACCCTCACCCCGGGTCCGCTTTAAATTACAGTTAGCTCCGCCCTCATTTGGTTATTGCCACGCCCATTTTTTTTGCCATTTTTTTACGCGCCGCAGATTCTATCCACACCCATTTTAGGTTATAGGCACACCGATTTTTTGCTGCTGCGCGTTTCGCGCGCCGCAGGGCGTAGGGCCCCCGGAATTGCAATTTTGCACAGGGGTCCACTGCTGGCTTTGTCCACCACTGCCCTAAGCACTCTATACATAGCAATTGATACAAAATCTGCCAATGGCAACTACAGTGTCAGAGGTGCAAGAAGGGGATGGAGAACTGTTTGTTATTGATTACCATCTTCTCCAGGCGATCGGTGTTGGAGGTGGATCTGCACGCTTGCTGTTCAGTGGGCTGCTGCTGCATGGGTGTCAGAAAATTTTCCCACTCCAAGGACACTGCCGATACCATTCCCTTTTGGGCACTAGTTGCGGCTTGCGTTGTTTGCTGCCCTCCTGGTCGTCCTGGGTTTGCGGAAGTCAGTCTGTCGGCGTACAACTGGCTAGAGGAGGGGGAGGATGTCAATCTCCTCTCTAAAGTCTCCACAAGGGCCTGCTGGTATTCTTCCATTTTGACCTGTCTGACTCTTTCTTCAAGCAGTTTTGGAACATTGTGTTTGTACCGTGGATCCAGAAGGGTATAAACCCAGTAATTGGTGTTGTCCAAAATGCGCACAATGCGTGGGTCATGTTCAATGCAGTCTAGCATGAATTGAGCCATGTGTGCCAGAGTCCTACCAGAATCCTCATCATCCTCTTGTGAGCGTTGTGATAGTTGTTGTGATGCATCATAGTCGTCACCTTCCTCCTGGTCTGCTTCTGCTGACCATTCGCGCTGAATTGTGGAAGTCCAGCGTGCACCGCTCTGGCCCTCGTCAGTGGTGGCATGAAATTCCTGCTCCAACTCCAGCTGTTCCTCCTCCTCTTCTTCGTCATAGCTGCTGGGGCCAGCGTTCCCTGAGGCGGATGGCCTGATGTTGGTACCATCACGCTGATCGTTTTCTCCTTCAGATTCCCCCAGTTGCATCATGACAGCTGTTTCCTTGATTTTCAACATTGACCTCTTCAGTAAACACAGCAGTGGTATGGTAATGCTGACTGAAGAGTTGTCACTGCTCACAAGCAACGTGGATTGCTCAAAATTTTGGAGGACTTGGCAGAGGTCCAACATGTTGGCCCAATCGGATCCACAGAAGCTTGGCAGCTGTCCGGATGCGCCTCGGTACTGCGCCGTCATGTACTGGACCACTGCACTCTTCTGCTCACAAAAGCGGGCTAGCATGTGCAGCGTCGAATTCCAGCGCGTAGGGACATCACACAGCAAGCAATAGTGGGGGAGATTGAAGCGCTCCTGCATCTTGGCGAGTGCCCCCGAAGCAGTACCGGAATTTCTACAATGTTTGGCCACTCGACGCACCTTCAACAGAAGATCGGCCACGCCTGGGTATGTCCTCAGGAACCGCTGAACTACTAGGTTCATCACGTGCGCCAGGCAAGGGATGTGTGTCAGCTTAGCCAACCTTAAAGCGCGAATGAGATTACTCCCATTATCACACACAACCATGCCCGGTTTCAGGTCCAGCGGTGCCAGCCACAAATCCGTCTGTTCCTTTATTCCCTTCCAAATTTCCTCCCCTGTGTGCTGCTTATCCCCAAGGCAGATCAGCTTCAGCAACGCTTGCTGACGCATGCCAACAGCTGTGCTGCACTGCTTCCACGATCCTACTGCTGCTGGGTTAGCGTTTCCGGATGAGGTACAGCTTTGAGATGCGTTGGAGGAGAAGGAGTCAGAGAGGTAGGTGCTGCTGTTGTTATCCAGTGGGAGGGACGGCGGTGCAGCTGTTTGCGGCGTGGGCAACACCCGCGCCGTAGCAGGTGAGGAATCGCTGCCAGGCTCCACAAGGTTCACCCAGTGCGCGGTAAGGGAGATGTATCGACCCTGGCCGAACGCACTCGTCCAGGTGTCAGTGGTGAGGTGAACCTTGCAGGCAACGGCATTCTTCAAGCTTCGGGTTATTTTGCTGACCACGTGCTCATGCAACTCAGGCACTGCAGAGCGCGCAAAGTGGTAGCGGCTGGGAACCACGTAACGTGGGATGGCCACTGACATCATGCCCTTGAAGCTGTTTGTCTCCACCACTCGATATGGCAGCATTTCGCACGCCAGAAGCTTGGCTATGCTGGCTGTTACTGCCACGGCCCAGGGGTCATTTGCTGGCAATTTCCTCTTGCGCTCAAACATCTCCGACACAGACAACTGAACCGTAGCGCTGCACACGGAAGGGCTGTTGGTTGTTGTGTTTGATGAAGACTGGGAGACCTCAAGAGCACTACTCCGGAAAGTGACAGTGTCAGCGTCGTCTGATGTTTGTGAATGTTGTGAACCACGCAATGGCTGGGCTACCGCTGCTGCTGAGGCGGGTCTGGTGGTGAGTCTGGTGAACCCAAGGGAGGCAGTGTTGCTGGTACCCTGTCCTGCCGAGTTTGCCCACAGAGTGGGATGTTTGGATAGCATGTGGCGGCTCATGCTGGTGGTGGAGAGGTTGTTAATACTTTTCCCCCTGCTCAGGCGGGTCTTGCACACCTTGCAAATCGCCATGGTAACATCCTCAGTGCAGTCTTCAAAGAAAGCCCAGACTTTGGAGCACCTGCCTTGCTGGCGATTTCTGTTTGCTCCTCTTTTGCCTCTCACTTGAACTTCCACGCTTGTGGTGCCTGAAATTGTGCGCCGCCTACCTTGTGGCACAAGGCGAACTCGTGCAGCAGTGGGTTCTTCAACAGACTCATCTGTGCTGCTGCTACGACGGCGATGTTCTCGTTCACAAACAAAGTCTGGGTCTCTGTCCACATTGTCCATACCCTCCTCTTCCATCTCCTCAAACTCGTCATATGTCATTGTGGGGGGCCGCCGCCGTGGAGTAGAGCTCCCCAGAACAACCTCTGCACAGCTCACTCCAACGTCGTCTTCCAGATCTTGTCGGCCGACCTCCTGCAATTGCAACCCCTCCTGCCCAACTTGCTCTGGGATTTGGGTTTCCGAGTCCTCCTCGGACTCGCCTTGTATTTCAGTGCGCGGTGCATTTCCCACAGTTAATGGTTGTGAATCCGGGCACAACATTTCTGGCTGTTCCTCCATTGACCTTTGAAAGGTGGAAGTTTGTTGGGCTGGGAATAGCTCCTGCGAATACCCCATTGTGTCCTGAGGTAATTCATCGGACTGGTTATCTGGCAGTTGTGTGCGTGGTGTCGCTGCCGGTTGTGTCAGCTTTGTGCCCACTGGCTCCTTGTAACTGGCTGAGGACTCGGACCTCGTGCGTGATGTGCTGGTGCTGCTTAACCCACTGCTGGACGCTTGAGAGGTCATCCAAGTAATTATCTGGTCCTGTTCTTTTGGATTTGTGAGGGTTGTTGTCCTGGACAACATGGGCGGTATTGAGTGGGTTTTCTTGGGTGCTCCCCTGTGGCCTGTACGTGAACCGTCAGGGGAAACACCTCTTCCCTTGCCCCTCCCTCTTTCACCGGATTTCTTCCTCATTTCACTTATCCTTACAGTACACGCTGACTGGCAGCAGTACAGTGGCAGTACAGAAATGCTATACAGTACCACTATTCCCAGCAGCGACACAGAGCACAATGCTATACAGTGGCGGGTGAGCGGTGTACCACTATTCCCAGCAGCGACACAGAGCACAATGCTATACAGTAGCGGGTGAGCGGTGTACCACTATTCCCAGCAGCGACACAGAGCACAATGCTATACAGTGCTGGGTGAGTGGTGTACTACTATTCCCAGAAGACACAGAGTGGCAGTAAACAGAATGGTATATAGTGTGGCTGAGTGAGGTACACAGAGTGGCAGTAAACAGAATGCTATATAGTGTGGCTGAGCGAGCGGTGTACTACTATTCCCAGCAGACACAGAACAGTAAACAGAATGCTATATAGTGTGGCTGAGCGGTGTACCACTATTCCCAGCAGCGACACAGAGCACAATGCTATACAGTGGCGGGTGAGCGGTGTACCACTATTCCTAGCAGCGACACAGAGCACAATGCTATACAGTGGCGGGTGAGCGGTGTACCACTATTCCCAGCAGCGACACAGAGCACAATGCTATACAGTGGCGGGTGAGCGGCGTACTACTATTCCCAGCAGACACAGAGTGGCAGTAAACAGAATGCTATATAGTGTGGCTGAGCGAGCGGTGTACTACTATTCCCAGCAGACACAGAACAGTAAACAGAATGCTATATAGTGTGGCTGAGCGAGGTACACAGAGTGGCAGTAAACAGAATGCTATATAGTGTGGCTGAGCGAGCGGTGTACTACTATTCCCAGCAGACACAGAACAGTAAACAGAATGCTATATAGTGTGGCTGAGCGAGGTACACAGAGTGGCAGTAAACAGAATGCTATATAGTGTGGCTGAGCGAGCGGTGTACTACTATTCCCAGCTGACACAGAACAGTAAACAGAATGCTATATAGGGTGGCTGAGCGAGCGGTGTACTACTATTCCCAGCAGACACAGAACAGTAAACAGAATGCTATATAGTGTGGCTGAGCGAGGTACACAGAGTGGCAGTAAACAGAATGCTATATAGTGTGGCTGAGCGAGCGGTGTACTACTATTCCCAGCAGACACAGAACAGTAAACAGAATGCTATATAGTGTGGCTGAGCGAGGTACACAGAGTGGCAGTAAACAGAATGCTATATAGTGTGGCTGAGCGAGCGGTGTACTACTATTCCCAGCTGACACAGAACAGTAAACAGAATGCTATATAGTGTGGCTGAGCGAGCGGTGTACTACTATTCCCAGCAGACACAGAACAGTAAACAGAATGCTATATAGTGTGGCTGAGCGAGGTACACAGAGTGGCAGTAAACAGAATGCTATATAATGTGGCTGAGCGAGCGGTGTACTACTATTCCCAGCAGACACAGAACAGTAAACAGAATGCTATATAGTGTGGCTGAGCGAGGTACACAGAGTGGCAGTAAACAGAATGCTGAGCGAGCGGTGTACCACTATTCCCAGCAGCGACACAGAGCACAATGCTATACAGTGGAGGGTGAGCGGTGTACTACTATTCCCAGCAGCGACACAGAGCACAATGCTATACAGTGGCGGGTGAGCGGTGTACCACTATTCCCAGCAGCGACACAGAGCACAATGCTATACAGTGGCAGGTGAGCGGTGTACCACTATTCCCAGCAGCGACACAGAGCACAATGCTATACAGTGGCGGGTGAGCGGTGTACCACTATTCCCAGCAGCGACACAGAGCACAATGCTATACAGTGGCGGGTGAGCGGTGTACTACTATTCCCAGCAGACACAGAGTGGCAGTAAACAGAATGCTATATAGTGTGGCTGAGCGAGCGGTGTACTACTATTCCCAGCAGACACAGAACAGTAAACAGAATGCTATATAGTGTGGCTGAGCGAGGTACACAGAGTGGCAGTAAACAGAATGCTATATAGTGTGGCTGAGCGAGCGGTGTACTACTATTCCCAGCAGACACAGAACAGTAAACAGAATGCTATATAGTGTGGCTGAGCGAGCAGTGTACTACTATTCCCAGCAGACACAGAACAGTAAACAGAATGCTATATAGTGTGGCTGAGTGAGGTACACAGAGTGGCAGTAAACAGAATGCTATATAGTGTGGCTGAGCGAGCGGTGTACTACTATTCCCAGCAGACACAGAACAGTAAACAGAATGCTATATAGTGTGGCTGAGCGAGGTACACAGAGTGGCAGTAAACAGAATGCTGAGCGAGCGGTGTACTACTATTCCCAGCAGCGACACAATGACTGGGGGAACCCTGGCTAGCGTGGCTGGAGCGCGAACTACCCTGCCTGCCTACCCAAAGCTAAACCCACAGACAAATGGCGGAAATATGACGTGGTTCGGGTATTTTTTTACCCGAACCACGTGACAGTTCGGCCAATCAGAGCGCGTTCGGGTCCGAACCACGTGACCCGTTCGGCCAATCACATCGCTAGCCGTACGTTCGGGGAACGTTCGGCCATGCGCTCTTAGTTCGGCCATGTGGCCGAACGGTTTGGCCGAACACCATCAGGTGTTCGGCCGAACTCGAACATCACCCGAACAGGGTGATGTTCTGCAGAACCCGAACAGTGGCGAACACTGTTCGCCCAACACTAATTACCACTATTCAAAGTATCTATAGAAGTAATTATTATGAGCACAGGACCAGTACAGAGCTAATACTGTAGTTGAGGGAGGGCCCTCTGGCCCAAGGCCCCCGATGCGGTCGGAACCTCTGCATCCCCTATTGCTACGCCCCTGCCTGGGGCATAGCTACAGGGGAGCAGCCTGTACCGCTGAAATTTAGGTACTCTCAGCTACAGAGAGCAATAGGTGGTGCATGCACCCAGGTAGTATATGTAATGCTGTATGCCCTCCTCCTCCCCTTCCTGATTTAATCTGCCCCTAACATTGAAAAAGTGCCTTAAATAGCCCCACAAACACACACACACACACACACACATACACACACACACACACACACACACACACACACACACACACACACACACACACATTGTTACAGAAAACTTAAATTCCAGGGCATTAACAACAACATCATGGCCCATATGCCATTAACTTTTTCACCTGCGTTATCTCCTAGGAGATAATGTTCCTCTTCTCTTTATAATAACTTTCCTGCATTTTACAATTGAAAAAGTATCCAAAGGTTCATGAAAAACGTGCTATAAGATAATTTATTTTGAGCGTTTTTTTTTTTTCTTTAATGCTAGCTGTTAGCTTAAAAAGCATTTTATGACGAGTTGTGAAATTGTGACCTAGGAGAAAACTCAGGAGAAAAAGTGAATTGCATGTGGGCCCCTGTGTGATAGCAAGTATCTATCCCCCTCTGGACTTCAATTTACATCCAGGAGTATAGATACACATATCTTTGTATCTATGAATGACCCCCCACAGCAGAGTACTGATCGGTGAATGGGAACATGTGTTCCCAAAGCCAATTGAAATGCTTGTAGTGAATGATAACTGGCATCAGCAAAATGCCTTTGGTCATTCATGAAATGAAAGTAAAAACACACACATACACATTACTTCCTGTGTACTGTTCAGCGCACTGGATAGTGTGGGGACATTGAGTGGGCAAAAAGGAAAAAGACATGTTAAATACTTTAAAGCGGTATTGTCACCATAAAAAATCACATTTCAACAGCAACTGGTCTGAGTTTATTAAGTGATAAAGATACTAATCCTGCATTCAAAACTTGCAAAACCATTTCTGCTGTTATGGTTTGGAGTTATCACATACTTTAGGAGCACTGGCCCTTTATTAGTCAGTGCCAAACAGTTGAATGCTGGGGGTTCTTTTTATCTATAATATATTCCTCCTCTTCCATGTATTGCCCTGCCTAGCCTATCTGAAACATGTCCCCCTGCTCACTTAAGTTTACAAGCAAGGCTGAGGTGACTCAGCGATTGAAGGACAAAATAAAAAAAAAAGACAGTGCAGTTCCTAGTATACACCTCAGTGGGAGTGTCTGAAGACTCTGGGATGAGGGCAGTAGTGATGCTCAAATACCCCTTTTTAAAATTCGAGTTTGGTCGAATTCGAATAGTAAATTATTCGAGGTCAGTCGAATATTCGAGTCGAATAATTTTTACTATTCGATTCGACCTCGGACTTCGAGCTCACTATTTGAGTCGGTATTCGAGCTAACTATTCGAGCTGACTATTCGAATTGGCCTTAAATAGCTTCCCAACACTTGTTTTGAGGGTTAATGATGCAAGAAACATATTTTTTTCCAAGTGACAACAGCAAGTGATTATGTGGGGATGTTCCTTTAAAAAAAAAAAAAGGTGAAAAGAGAAGTTGTGTCCAGAATTTTGTTCAGTACTGTATATACTTCTTCTTCTTCTTCTTCTTTATCTTCTATATCTTCTTCTTCTTCTTCTATATCTTCTTCTTCTTCTTCATCTTCTTCTTCTTCTTCTTTATCTTCTTCATCTTCATCTTCTTCATCTTCATCTTCTTCATCTTCATCTTCTTCATCTTCTTCATCTTCATCTTCTTCATCTTCTTCTTCATCTTCTTCATCTTCATCTTCTTCATCTTCTTCTTCATCTTCTTCATCTTCATCTTCTTCATCTTCTTCTTCTTCTTCTTCTTCATCTTCTTCTTCATCTTCTTCATCTTCTTCATCTTCATCTTCTTCATCTTCTTCTTCATCTTCTTCATCTTCATCTTCTTCATCTTCTTCTTCTTCTTCTTCTTCTTCTTCTTCATCTTCTTCTTCATCTTCTTCATCTTCTTCTTCATCTTCTTCATCTTCATCTTCTTCATCTTCTTCTTCATCTTCTTCATCTTCTTCATCTTCTTCATCTTCATCTTCTTCATCTTCTTCTTCATCTTCTTCATCTTCATCTTCTTCATCTTCATCTTCTTCATCTTCTTCTTCTTCTTCTTCTTCTTCTTCTTCTTCATCTTCTTCTTCATCTTCTTCATCTTCTTCTTCATCTTCTTCATCTTCATCTTCTTCATCTTCATCTTCATCTTCATCTTCTTCATCTTCTTCTTCATCTTCTTCTTCTTCTTCTTCTTCTTCTTCTTCTTCTTCATCTTCTTCTTCATCTTCTTCATCTTCTTCTTCATCTTCTTCATCTTCATCTTCATCTTCATCTTCTTCATCTTCTTCTTCATCTTCTTCATCTTCTTCATCTTCATCTTCTTCATCTTCTTCTTCATCTTCTTCATCTTCATCTTCTTCATCTTCTTCTTCTTCTTCTTCTTCTTCTTCTTCTTCATCTTCTTCTTCATCTTCTTCATCTTCTTCTTCATCTTCTTCTTCATCTTCTTCATCTTCTTCTTCATCTTCTTCATCTTCTTCTTCATCTTCTTCATCTTCTTCTTCTTCTTCATCTTCTTCTATATCGTCTTCTTCGTCACTTATTTCTCTTTTCATTTTTTTTTTTTTAAAGAAATGCAGCTATTTTTGAGCGTAACAACAAATAGCTGGTGGCGCACGCATGTTGGAAGCGCCATTGTATGTGCTCCCTGGCAGTGGAAACACACAGACAGCAGGAGGTAAATTTAGCAGCAGGAGGAGGAGGATGAGTGTGTGGCAGCATGCAGTCAATGAGGCAGGCAGCGTGACATAATAGCCCTGGTACCTAGCGGTGATACCATGGCTGTAAATAAACACAACAGGAGGTCCCAGACAGCGGTCGTGCAGCCCACATTGTGTCCAATACACAACTGGGACAACACAGTTTTCAACCCGGGCACCTCAGAAAAATTAAACCTTTTTTTGTAATGGTTTTGTAGTTTTGGTTTTACAACCAATTACACAGATATATAGCTATTTTTTGACGTAATAGCTGGTGGCAGAGTGGCAGCAGAAGGTAAATCTGTGTACCCTGGCGGTGGGAAACACAGACAGACAGCAGCAGCAGCAGGAGGAGGAATGGAGGAGAGTAATTATGTGAGCAGCTATTGTTTGACGTAATAGCTGGTGGCAGTGTGGCAGCAGAAGGTAATTCTGTGTACCCTGGCAGTGGGAAACACAGACAGACAGCAGCAGCAGGAGGAATGGAGGAGTAGTGTGAGTGTGGCAGCAGGTAGGCAGCGTGACATAATAGCCCTGGTACCTAGCGGTGATACCAGGGCCGTAAATAAACACAACAGGAGGTCCCAGACAGCGGTCGTGCAGCCCACATTGTGTCCAATACACAACTGGGACAACACAGTTTTCAACCCGGGCACCTCAGAAAAATTAAACCTTTTTTTTTTTTAATGGTTTTTTGGTTTTTGGTTTTACAACCAATTTAGCTATTTTTGGACGTAATAGCTGGTGGCAGAGTGGCAGCAGAAGAAGGTAATTTTGTGTACCCTGGCAGTGGGAAACACAGACAGACAGCAGCAGCAGGAGGAGGAATGGAGGAGTAGGCGAGCAGCTATTGTTTGACGTAATAGCTGGTGGCAGAGTGGCAGCAGAAGGTAAATCATCTGTGTACCCTGGCAGTGGGAAACACAGACAGACAGCAGCAGCAGCAGCAGGAGGAGGTATGGAGGAGCAGTGTGAGTGTGGCAGCAGGTAGGCAGCGTGACATAATAGCCCTGGTACCTAGCGGTGATACCAGGGCCGTAAATAAACACAACAGGAGGTCCCAGACAGCGGTCGTGCAGCCCACATTGTGTCCAATACACAACTGGGACAACACAGTTTTCAACCCGGGCACCTCAGAAAAATTAAACCTTTTTTTTTTTTTTAATGGTTTTTTGGTTTTTGGTTTTACAACCAATTTAGCTATTTTTGGACGTAATAGCTGGTGGCAGAGTGGCAGCAGAAGAAGGTAATTTTGTGTACCCTGGCAGTGGGAAACACAGACAGACAGCAGCAGCAGGAGGAGGAATGGAGGAGTAGGCGAGCAGCTATTGTTTGACGTAATAGCTGGTGGCAGAGTGGCAGCAGAAGGTAAATCATCTGTGTACCCTGGCAGTGGGAAACACAGACAGACAGCAGCAGCAGCAGCAGGAGGAGGTATGGAGGAGCAGTGTGAGTGTGGCAGCAGGTAGGCAGCGTGACATAATAGCCCTGGTACCTAGCGGTGATACCAGGGCCGTAAATAAACACAACAGGAGGTCCCAGACAGCGGTCGTGCAGCCCACATTGTGTCCAATACACAACTGGGACAACACAGTTTTCAACCCGGGCACCTCAGAAAAATTAAACCTTTTTTTTTTTTAATGGTTTGTTTGGTTTCGGTTTTGCAACCAATATAGCTATTGTTTGACGTAATAGCTGGTGGCAGAGTGGCAGCAGAAGAAGGTCATTCTGTGTACCCTGGCAGTGGGAAACACAGACAGACAGCAGAAGGGCAGTACACAGCAGCCCACTGTAGGTGTAAAATGTGTGGCTGCAGGCGACGTAATAGTCAAAGTGAACCAGGCTGGCTTAGTGAGCAGGAGCCAGGAGGTGGTAAAGGGTGGTAAGGCACATTAACGATGGTTCCGGCAGCCAGTTCATGTCCCCCTCTCGCCGACAACAGGGGCCAGGAACTCGCCTTCCACCCACGCCTGGTTCATCTTGAGAAACGTCAGTCTGTCCACAGACTTGTGAGACAGACGTGAGCGTTTCTCGGTGACCACGCCACCAGCTGCACTGAAGCAGCGCTCGGACAGCACGCTGGAAGGGGGGCAGGACAGCACTTCCAGGGCGTACTGCGCTAGCTCGCTCCAGATCTCCATGCGCTTGACCCAATACTCCATGGGATCAACAGGGGCATCGCTGTCAAGCCCGCTGTACGACCCCATGTAGTCAGCCACCATGCGGGTCAGGCGCTGGCTGTGACCGGAGGAGGATGCTGCTGCATGCATCTCCTCTCTAGTCACTGCTGCCGGAGCCTCTACAGTCCTGTAGAGCTCGTGGCTGAGAGACAGCAGGTCTGTGGGGCGCTTGCTGCTGCTGGATGCAGGCACCTGCTGCTGCCTCTGTGCTGGCTGCTGGACAGTGGGGGTGGAAGGCTGGGGGAAGGCTTCCTCCAAGCGCTCAACAAGGGCCTGCTGCAAGCTCCTTATTTGTTGCGCTGGGTCTCCTCCTGCAGGCGGCAGGAACTGGCTCAACTTCCCCTTGAGGCGTGGGTCCAACATCATGCTGATCCAGATGTCCTCCCTCTGCTTCATCTGGATCACCCTGGGGTCCCTGCGCAGGCACGCCAGCATGTGCGCTGCCATTGGGAAGAGGCGGGCCACGTCTGCTGGCACATCGACGTCAGTGCTGTCCTCATCCTCCTCCTCTGCCGCCTCATCCTCTCTCCACCCCCGCACCAACTCAGCTGCGCTGTGCTGATCCCCCTCATCAGCAGCCAGGTCAGGGACCTCCACCAAGTCCTCCTCCTCCTCCCCCTCAGAGGTGGACTGCGCAGCTGGTTGCCGCTCCTGCTGGTCCAAGGCTGCCGCTCCCTGTTCCAGCAAACCATCGAGGGCCCTGTTCAGCAGAGAAACCAGGGGCACCCACTCGCAGACCATAGCATGGTCCCTGCTCACCATGTTTGTGGCCTGCAGGAAGGGAGCCAGCACAAAGCACACCTGCTGCATGTGCCTCCAGTCATCATCGGGGACGATGGACGGGATGTTGCTGGTCTTGTCCCTTCTCCGAGCTGCGGAAACAGTGGCCAGGGCAAGGTACTGGTTGACAGCGTGCCTCTGTTCAACCATACGCTCCAACATCGCCAGGGTGGAGTTCCAGCGAGTCGGAACGTCAATGATCAGCCGATGGCGTGGCAGATCCAGCTCCTTTTGCACGTCTTCCAGGCTCGCACAGGCTGCAGCCGAGCGCCGGAAGTGACGCACAACATTCCTTGCCGTTTCCAGCAGTTCGCCCATCCCCTGGTAGGTGCGCAGGAACTTCTGCACCACCAGGTTCAGCACGTGGGCAAGACAGGGGATGTGGGTCAGGTTTCCCCTGTCTATGGCAGCAACCAGATTGGCCCCATTGTCGGACACCACCTCTCCGACTCTGAGGCCTCTGGGGGTCAGCCAAATCCTCTCCTGCTCCTGGAGTTTGGCCAACACGTGGGCTGCCGTCAGCTTGGTCTTGCCAAGGCTGACCAAGTGCAGCAGCGCTTGGCAGTGGCGGGCCTTCACGCTGCTGCTGAGGCGGGGGGTTTGGCCAGGTGTGGCGGAGGATGGCAGAGGATCGGAGGAACCCGCTGCAGTTCCCCTGACCCTGCGGGGTGGCACCACCCACTGTGTTGCTGCTGCTGCTGCTGCTGTGCCCGCTGCTGCTCTCCCATCCTCACCCCCTTCCACCAAGCTGACCCAGTGGACAGTGAAGGACAGGTAGCGGCCTGTCCCGAAGCGGCTGCTCCAGGAGTCCATGGTGACGTGGACCCTTTCACCAACCGCGTGCTCCAGCCCTCGCTCCACATTGGCCATCACAAAGCGGTGCAGTGCTGGAATGGCCTTGCGGGAGAAAAAGTGTCTGCTGGGGAGCTGCCAGTCTGGGGCTGCACAAGCAAGCAGCGCCCGCATGTCGCTCCCCTCCTGCACGAGCGTGTACGGCAGGAGTTGGGAGCACATGGCCCGTGCCAGCAAGCCGTTCAGCTGCCGCACGCGACGGCTGCTGGGAGGCAGAGCCCTAACCACCCCCTGGAAGGACTCGCTCAAAAGGCTCTGGCGTGGCCTTTTGCTGACACGGGAATCACCAGACACAGCGGAGGAGGCCACTGAGGACTGGCTGCCAGAACAGGCCTCAGTGTCGGCGGCAGGAGTTGCAGAGGGGGGAGGAGCAGTGCGTTTCCGCACTCCTGCTGGTGCTGCTGGAGGAGCAGGAGGGCGGGTGGCTGCTGTTGCTGCTGCTGAAGGCTGTGCAGTGATGGGTGTGGTGCCACTGCCAGCACCAGATGCCTTCAGCCTCTGGAACTCCTCATGCTGGTGGAAATGTTTAGCCGCAAGGTGGTTGATCAGCGAGCTGGTGCTGAACTTTAAGGGGTCTGCACCTCTGCTCAACTTCCGCTGACAGTGGTTGCAAGTGGCGTACTTGCTGTACACAGTGGGCATGGTGAAAAAGCGCCAGATTGGTGACAGAAACATCCCCCTACGGCATGGAAGCGCTGCTGCCTGTCTCCCTGTGGTGGTTGGGGGGGGGGCTTGGGTGCGGCTGGTGGTGGTACTGGCTGATGCTGCTGCTGCTGCTGCTGAGCCTGAGACACCAGCAGGCTGTGGGTCGCTGCCAATGCTTGCAATGATGCGCCTCCTTGCAAGGCCCACAAGCGCATCCTCCTCCTCCTCCGAGCTGCTGAGGACGACATCCCCTGGAGGTGGTGGCACCCAGTCTCTGTCTGTCACCGGGTCATCAACATCATCCTCCCCCTCCTCAAACATGTCCTGCTGGGATGATGACCCCCCAAACTCCTCTCCTGATGCATGGATGGGCTGCTTGACTGTCGCCACAGTCTTGCTGTCCAATCCCTCATCCCCCAAAGTGCCCATCAGCATCTCCTCCTCAAAATCGCCAACAACAGCAGACAATTGACTCATCATGCCTGGGGTCAAAAGAGTGCTGAATGAGAGGTCGGCGACTGACGGTGAACTGGCCTCCTCCCCAGACCCTGCTGGGCGGCTGCTGCGAACAGGGGTGGTGGTGGTGGTGGTGGTGAGGGTGGAGGCCTCGGATGCAGAGCTGATGGCGGGCTGCTCATCCTCCGTCATGAGTTGCACCACAGTGTCTGCATCCTTTTCCTCAATGGGACGTTTCCGACCCGGCTGGAGGAAAATCGGAGCAGGTGCTACACGCTGCTGCTGCTGTGTCTCTGCAGCGTGAGTTGCAGATGCTCCTGCTGGGCGGCGCCCAAGGCGTCCACGGCCAGTGGCTATGGGAGGAATGTTAGCCACTGACGCTGCTGCTGCTGCTGCGGAACTGTGCATGGTGGCGCGCCCGCGGCCGCGGCTTGCCACAATGCTGCTCCCTCTCCTCCTGATTCCCTTGCTGCCCTTCCCCTTGCCCAAACCGCGCTGGCTGCCACTTCCAGACATCTTAAATGTTTTGGGCGTATAGACAAAAGTTTTGTAAAAGGGCGGGTGAAAAGTGGGGTACTTTAATGGAGTGGGTTGGTTGGTGAGGTGACTGAGTGAGTGTCCCCTAGTACAGTAAGTAAGTAGTAACAGTCAGGAAGTACAACTAGCAGTTACAATAATCAGTAGTAATCACAAGTAAATTTAGTGTGTGTACACTCAGACAGTGAGTGCACGCACGCAGGAGCTAGTAGCCTATGAACACAGTGACTGAGTGTCCTAGACTCCTAGTACAGTAAGAGTAAGTAGTAACAGTAAGTAGAACTAACTAATTACAATAATCAATCAGCGATCAGAAGGAAATGGAGTGTGGGTGGTGTGTGTACACTCAGACAGTGAGTGACCGCACGCAGGAGCTAGTAGCCTATGAACACAGTGACTGAGTGTCCTAGACTCCTAGTACAGTAAGAGTAAGTAGTAACAGTAAGTAGAACTAACTAATTACAATAATCAATCAGCGATCAGAAGGAAATGGAGTGTGGGTGGTGTGTGTACACTCAGACAGTGAGTGACCGCACGCAGGAGCTAGTAGCCTATGAACACAGTGACTGAGTGTCCTAGACTCCTAGTACAGTAAGAGTAAGTAGTAAGTACAACTAACTAATTACAATAATCAATCAGCGATCAGAAGGAAATGGAGTGTGGGTGGTGTGTGTACACTCAGACAGTGAGTGACCGCACGCAGGAGCTAGTAGCCTATGAACACAGTGACTGAGTGTCCTAGACTCCTAGTACAGTAAGAGTAAGTAGTAACAGTAAGTACAACTAACTAATTACAATAATCAATCAGCGATCAGAAGGAAATGGAGTGTGGGTGGTGTGTGTACACTCAGACAGTGAGTGACCGCACGCAGGAGCTAGTAGCCTATGAACACAGTGACTGAGTGTCCTAGACTCCTAGTACAGTAAGAGTAAGTAGTAACAGTAAGTAGAACTAACTAATTACAATAATCAATCAGCGATCAGAAGGAAATGGAGTGTGGGTGGTGTGTGTACACTCAGACAGTGAGTGACCGCACGCAGGAGCTAGTAGCCTATGAACACAGTGACTGAGTGTCCTAGACTCCTAGTACAGTAAGAGTAAGTAGTAACAGTAAGTAGAACTAACTAATTACAATAATCAATCAGCGATCAGAAGGAAATGGAGTGTGGGTGGTGTGTGTACACTCAGACAGTGAGTGACCGCACGCAGGAGCTAGTAGCCTATGAACACAGTGACTGTCTGACTGAGTGTCCTAGACTCCTAGTACAGTAAGAGTAAGTAGTAACAGTAAGTACAACTAACTAACAATAATCTATCAGTAATCAGAAGGAAATAGAGTGTGTGTACACACAGACAGTGAGTGAGTGCACACACGCAGGAGCTAGCTAGTAGCCTATAAACAGTGACAGTCAGTGAGTGTCCTACTCCTAGTACAGTATAACTACAATACTATTAGTAAAGGACAGCAGAAATACTGGTATAGATGAGAGAAATAAACAGAGGACAGCTGCCCACAGAGGCAAGGCCCCCCTGAGGCCTAAACCTGTAAGCTTGCAGCAGCTGCCTGTCTCTAATGTAACACACAAGCTACTAACTAAAATACAATGTCTATCTAACTAACAACAATATAGGTGTATATGGCAGGTGTAGGTGAGCAAAAACGCTAGGTAAATGATCACAATAGAGCACTTGCTAAGCCAAAGCACAAAGGAGCAACTCTCTCTCTGTACAAGTCTCAGGCAAGCATGGAGAAACGTAACATGGCGGCCGCTATTTATAGGGTAGGGGCTGGCCAGGGTCCCCCTCTGTGATTGGCTGCCGTCAGAGGGCCTGGGAGCCCTCTGATTGGCTCTAAGGACATCAATCTGGGCTATGACGCTATTCGAGCTCGGTACCGAGCTCGAATAGCGCCGAGTTGCTCGAATAGCTCGAATAGTGAATGGGCTATTCGAGTGTACTCGGATAGCCCATTCGAATAGCTCCAGCTATTCGGAGCTCGAATACCGAGCTCGAATAGCTGAAAAAGAGCTCGAATATTCGAGCTACTCGAATATTCGAGCTCTGCTGAGCACCACTGGAGGGCAGCTAATGAATACACGATGAGCAAGAGAAGGGGGTGGGGGACAAGAGTCAGGGAGGATATGATGTCAGTGTTAGCTTAGCAAGATGGCCACTGCCTAGAATAGGATTTTCACAGGAATCATTATGTGGATAGCACAATACATCTGTTATGTAAGTAGATCTAGTATTTATCTACTTATATATGTTGTTTTTTATTTCTAGGTTAGCATGGGTGTCACTTGTTCTTTAAAATACATAAAACAAAATCCCCCAATAGTTATTCAATATTTATCTAGGGACAGGCCCAGAATAAATGAGCCAAGAAGAAGCTCATAATCATCCAGAAGACACACATTTCCCTTCTTTCCAGGCTAATCTACCACTATGTTTCTTCACCTCAGTTGGATCAGACAGATGCATGCAAATGCTACTTACAGTAAAAAAAAGGACATAAATGTAATGTGATGACATGTTGGTACTTCTAGGAAATATACTAGTGGCATGCCGAAGCCAGATTAAGATATGTATACCCCCTCTTTCTAAGGCAGCCCCTAATACATCCACAACTTTAAATCCACTTTACTTCTGCTACACTTTACTTCTACTATTTATGTATTTAAGAATTTATATAACGCTGACATATTACATAGAGCTGTACAGAGTATATTGTCTTGTCACTAACTGTTCCCCAGAGGGGCTCACAATCTAGTCACTACCATAGTCATATGTCTATGCATGTATTGTGTAGTGCATGTATCATAGTCTAGGGCCAATTTAGGAGTAGCCAATTAACATATTTGTATGTTTTTTGGGATGTGGGAGGAAACCGTAGTGCCTAGAGGAAACCCACGCAGGCGCAGGGAGAACATATAAACTCCTGCAGATGTTGACCTGGTTTGGATTCGAACCGGGGACCCAGCGCTGCAAGACGAGAACGCTAACCACTACGCCACTGTGCTGCCCAAACTACACTCACCTACTACTACAACCAAAGTGCTAGAAATATGTGCACCATATTCAATATTATTGCTAACATTCTCTTCTGAGCTAACTAAGTATGGCATCTCAGTCCAAGGTGTGGGGATTTGGATTGCATGATATTTTTATGAGAGGCTTATAGCATTAATTAAATGAATATCAAGCATAACTTTAACTGTAAACTAATATATAGAGATGGCCCGAACCTTGGATTTTCGGTTTGCGAACTTCCGCAAACGTTCGGTTCGCGCAAGCTTTCGCGAACCGCAATAGACTTCAATTGGGAGGCGAACTTTGAAAACTAGAAACACTTATGCTGGCCAGAAAAGTGATGGAAAAGATGTTTCAAGGGGTCTAACACCTGGAGGGGGCATGGCGGAGTGGGATAGACGCCAAAAGTCCCGGGGAAAAATCTGGATTTGACGCAAAGCAGCGTTTTAAGGGCAGAAATCACATCGAATGCTAAATTGCAGGCCTAAAGTGCTTTAAAACATCTTGCATGGGTATACATCAATCAGGAAGTGTAATTAGAGTACTGCTTCACACTGACACACCAAACTCACTGTGTAATGCACTGCAAACAGCTGATTGTGTAGTGACGGCCGTGCTGGACTGGTGCACACCATGGCGAGAGTGCAGGCCATGGCGGTTTTCAAGCCCATATGGTCGCCGGGCTGTGGTAGCTCAATGATAGAACAACAGTGACTTTCCAGCTGATCAAATTTGGTCTGTCCACAATGAAGCAACAACCTTATTATCTTGGGTGTTCCCCCCCCCCCCCGAGACACTCATATAGCCATCGGTCATTGCTTCATTGTGATACGCAAGCTCCTTCACCGTAGCAAGGTAATGATCATGAAGGGGAATTGGCACATGTACATGCCTATTGTTTTGTTGTTGCAGCTGCAGTGTAGCCAGAAAAATTAGGCAGGCATGTACACACAGCAGAAAAAGTATTATAGCGGCTGCTGCTAGCAGTGGCCTTAAAAATTCAGGAATCCACCTGGAGTCCTGGACCCTGTTGGTGGTGGTGGAGAAGGCAGTCAAGTGGCCTGTGGGCAGAGGTGCTGTGTGGGGAGCAACTTAGTCTTGGGGCATGCAGTCACACGGCGTGCAGGCAGAGATGCTGTGTGTGGGGACTGACATAGTCTTGGGGCGGGCAGTAGCCCTCCTGGGATCCATGAATCATTCATTTTGATAAAGGTGAGGTACTGACCCACTTTTGTGACCTAAGCGACTTCTCTTCTCAGTGACAATGCCTCCAGCTGAAGGTCCTTTCTGACAGGACACTTGAGGCAGGGCAAGGCAGAAGTTGGATGACAAATTGGGACAGTTCTGGCCACAGCTCAAGCCTGTGCACCCAGTAGTCCAAGGGTTCATCGCTGCTCACAGTGTCTACATCCACACTTAAGGCCAGGTAGTAGGCTACCTGCCGGTCCAGGTGTTGGTGGAGGGTGGATCCAGAAGGGCTAAGGCAAGGCGTTTGACTAAAGAATGTCTGCATGTCCGACATCACCATGAGATCGCTGGAGCATCCTGTCCTTGCCTGCATGCACATGGGAGAAGGATTACAGGCAGTGGTACCTTTATTGCGTTGTGCTGTGACATCACCCTTAAATGCATTGTAAAGCATAGTTACCAGCGTGTTCTGCAAGTGCAGCATCCTTTCTGCCTTAAGGTGAGTTGGTAACATATCCGCCACTTTGTGCCTATACCGAGGGTCTAGTAGCGTGGCCACCCAGTACAGCTCATTCCCCTTGAGTTTTTTTATACGGGGGTCCCTCAACAGGCTGGACAGCACGAAAGACGCCATCTAAACAAAGTTGGATCCAGACGTACTATCGATCTCCTCTTGCTCTTCCTCAGTGACGTCAGGTAAGTCCCTCCTCCTCCCCCAGCCACGAACAATACCACAGGAATGTTGAGCAGCACAAGCCCCCTGCGTCGCCTGCTGCAGTTCTTCTCTCGCCTCCTCCTACTCCTCCAAAGAAACACCTTCCTCATCATCCGAGTCTGACTCCTCTTCCCCACTTGACTCTTCCTCCTCTTTTTCCTCCCCCCTCTGTGCTGGTGTTGAGGAAACATCTGGTTCTGATGAGAATTTATCCCACAACGCTTCCTCCCGTAACTGTTCCTGTTCACGCTCCTCCACAGCTTGATCCACCACTCCACGCACGGCACGCTCCAGGAAGTAAGCGTACAGGATCAAGTCGCTGATGGTGCCTTCACTGCAACTCACCAGGTTGGTCACCTTCTCAAACGGCCGCATGAGCCTGCATGTATTTCGCATGAGTGTCCAATTGTTGGGCCAGAACATCCCATTTCCCCAGACTGTGTCCTTCTACTGTAGTTGTAGAGGTACTGGGTGACGGCTTTCTCCTGTTCTAGCAGGTGAGAGAACATAAGGAGGGTCGAATTCCAGCGAGTCGGGCTATCGCAAATCAGGCATCTCACCGGCAAGTTGTTTCTCCGCTGAATGTCCGCAAAGCGTGCCATGGCCGTGTAAGACCGCCTAAAATGCCCACACAACTTCCTGGGATGCTCCAGGACGTCCTCTAAGCCTGGGTACTTTGACACAAATCTTTGAATGCTTACCCGAGGAAAATGTATGCGTGCTCTAACACCAAGTCTAAACCCTGGCAAGTCTGGCTCTGCAAATCTGGCTCAATTGGCTATTCACGAGCTCTAAAGCTTGGGGTGACCCATGCTTCACTCCTTTCTCATGTGGTGCCCCCAAGTTAATGCGCATGTAGCAGAACGCAATGGACATAAATGTAAGTGCCTGTTTTTAATTTTGGGAGGTTGGAGCGGACAGCCCCCCCCCGGCGCTGGCCACGCTTGGGGGGGTCGCCTGCGCCACCCAGCCTCCCCCTCCGGGGTGCTGCTGTGGTTCCCAGGCGGTGAGAGTGCCTGGGACCCCGCGGTCCCCCGGTTGTATGGGGGCATTGGGAAGCCTCCCCGTGGCGCTCCTGGATAGTGCTTATGTGGCATGAACTAATTCCCGCAGGGCGACCGCTTTGCGGTATTCGTTTTTTGACCCTGCATAGTTTGGCGTGCGAAAGCAAATGCATATTTGCATGAGCATTGCCTCATGAATAGCCAATTGAGCCAGATTTGCAGAGCCAGACTTGCTAGGGTTAAAACTTGGTGTTAGAGCACGCATACATTTTCCTCAGGTAAGCATTTTTTGTGGTTGTATCCTTTGGAGGCAGGTGGAAGATGGCTTGCTCTGGTGGTGTGAGCCCTGGAGTGAGTTGTTTGCACCTGTCCTCCCCCTCCCCTCTGGAGTGTTGTGTGTGAGCCAGCCCTGAGCTCTAAAGCTTGGGGTGACCCATGCTTCACTCCTTTCTCATGTGGTGCCCCCAAGTTAATGCACATGTAGCAGAACGCAATGGATGTTAAGGTAAGTGTCTGTTTTTAATACTTGGAGGTTGGAGCGGACGGCTCCCCCCAGCGCTGGCCACGCTTGGGGGGGTCGCCTGCGCCACCCAGCCTCCCCCTCCGGGGTGCTGCTTTGGTTCCCAGGCGGTGAGAGTGCCTGGGACTCCGCGGTCCCCCGGTTGTATGGCGGCATTGGGAAGCCTCCCCGTGGCGCTCCTGGATAGTGCTTATGTGGCATGAACTAATTCCCGTAGGGAGACCGCTTTGCGGTATTCGTTTTTTGACCCTGCATAGTTTGGCGTGCGAAAGCAAATGCATATTTGCATGAGCATTGCCTCATGAATAGCCAATTGAGCCAGATTTGCAGAGCCAGACTTGCTAGGGTTAAATCTTGGTGTTAGAGCATGCATACATTTTCCTCAGGTAAGCACAAATCTTTGAATGACTGGATTCAGCACATGTGCCATGCAGGGTACATGTGTCAGCTTTCCCAAATTAAAAGTGGAAAGGAGATTGCTTCCGTTGTCACACACCACGTTGCCGATCTCCAGCTGGTGCGGGGTCAGCCACTGATCCACCCGTTTGCTAAGAGCAGCCAGGAGAGCTGCTCCAATGTGACTCTCTGCTTTGAGGCAAGACATGTCTAAGATGGCATGACACCGTTGTACCTGGCATGCAGCATAGGCCCTGGGGAGCTGGGGCTGTGTAGCTGGAGAGGAGATCGCAGCACCAGTAGAGTTGAATTGCCACTCAGCCAAGGAGGAGGAGGATGACGACAGCGAAGAGGATGTAGCAGGAGGAGAGGAGGTGGCAGGAAGCCTGCCTGCAAGCCATGGAGGTGTCACAAGTTTGTCCACTGCACAGCCACCTACTCCCTGCTTGCCATCGGTCACCAGGTTGACCCAACGGGCTGTGTAAGTAATGTACCTGCCCTGACCGTGCTTGGCAGACCAGGCATCCGTGGTCAGGTGGACCCTTGACCCAACACTCTGCCAGAGATGACACCACTTGCCACTCAACTTCACGGTACAGTTTGGGTATCACCTTTTTAGAGAAATAATTGTGGCCTTGCATCTTCCACTGCGGTGTCCCAATGGCCACAAATTTACGGAAGGCCTCAGTCCACCAGCTGGAATGGTAACAGCTGGCGAGCTAACAGTTCCGCCAAGCCAGCTGTCAGACGCCGGGCAAGGGGGTGACTGGCAAAAATTGGCTTCTTCCGCTCAAATATTTCCTTCACAGACACCTGGCTGCTGTGGGCAGAGGAGCAGGAACCGCTCAAGGTCAGAGACGGAGTGAAGGAGGTTGGCTGTGAAGGTGCAAGGGAGAAAGCGACTGAAGATGCTGCACCTGAAAAAGGAAGAGGAGAAGGAGGGTGGCTTTTCTTTTGTGTGCTGCTTTTACTCTGGTGCTCTTCCCATTGCAGTTTGTGCCTTTTCTCCATGTGCCTTTGTAAGGCAGTTGTCCCTACGTGGGTGTTGGCCTTCCCACGGCTCAATTTTTGGAGGCAGAGAGAACAGATGGCATTGCTCTGATCTAAGGCAGACACATTAAAAAATGTCCAAACCGCTGAGCCCCCCTGGGGTGTTGGCGCTATGGAGGCATCATCAGCTGACGTTGAAGGGCATGTTGGCTGGCTGTCCATAGGTGGCGATACATGGTGCCGGACACTGCATCCAGCTGTTTCTGACAACGCGCTCACCCTGCTTCTTTCAGGAACTCGTCTCCTCCTACTCCTCTCTGACTCCCCCACTCAACTGTCCCCATGTTTATCTCCTCTATTGGGAACATACGTTGCATCCGTATCATCGTCATCATCATAATCATCCTGCCAAGCTTCGCTTGCCTCAGACACCTCCAAAACTTCACCAACAGCAGTGACTTCATCATCCTCCTCCTCACATGTTATGGCCATAGTGTCGCCTAACTCAGACATATGAGGTGGTGTAACTTGCTTAGCTCCTTCATCTGGTTGTAAGAAAAATGGCTGACTCAGTGATTTCCCCACCAAATAACTCATGTGAACTGTCAAATATAGTGGATGTGGTTTTTGGAGTAGCGCTGGTGGCTGCGGAAGATGAGGTGTTCTGTGTTAGATAGTCAACCACGTCCTGACAATCTTGGGAGTTGATGGGACGTGCCTTCTTCTGAGCACTGTACTTTGGTCCAGGGCCACACGAAATCACATCAGCACGACCTCGCACAGACCTGCCGGGTGGCCTTCCTCTGGGTCTGTCTCTACTAATATATACTGTATGCATTGTTTTCAATCCTAATCCGTGTATTAAAGATATACACTGTTCAAATAAATTGGATATTTGTAACAAAATAATTTCTGATGCCACAAAGCCATCAAGTAATCTCTGTAATAGTTCATTCATGAACAATAGTTACATAAGTCACGTGCTGACAACATTTAAATATGCAAAATTCATTCTAAGGAAACAATTCTAAAGAATTGTTCAAGTGCTAAATTGTGTTCAATGTAATTTGTAATTCAGTTATAACAGTAAACACTAAAAATGCAAAAGAACCTAGAAACAATGGGAACTACATTAGGGAATATATAATTAGGAAGTATTGACCTATCACTACCATTCAAACAAGCAATTAGTATCTGTCTTCAAAGTTCTTACAGCTAAACAGTTTTTGGAAAAAGGTAACGACAAGGTTGCAATTTCACTACATAATATAATTTCTATTAATTTTGCTATAAAATATTTTAGAGCAGGTTTAATTTTGAAGGACAACCCTTAAACATTTAACATGAGTACTGCTTCCATAAAGTGACAGACTGTAGTATTATAAAAATGTGTGTGTGTATATATTTAAAACTCTTTTTATTGAACCATCATGAAAAAGTAATTCAAAAGCAGCAATTATTAAAGAGACTAATAATCACTCAGAAGTTGCATACAACAGGAGAGAAAAATCCTGTACAACATTTAATTGTACACTGCTTTTAGCATTTCATATCAAGGTGTCACCTAAAATTATTTTGCTTCAACAAACAGTAGGGTTTTAGTAATTTACCCTTTAACCACTTGAGGACTCAGCCTTTACCCCCCCCCCCTTAAGGACCAGCGTGTTTTTTTATGATCTGTGCTGGGTGGGCTCTGCAGCCCCCAGCACAGATCAGGTTGCAGGCAGAGCAATCAGATCGCCCCCCCTTTTCCCCCCTATTGGGATGATGTGCAGGGGGGGGTCTGATCGCTCCTGCCTGCCTGGGTGTTGCGGGGGGGCACCTCAAAGCCCCCCTCCCTCCCCTCCCTCTCACCCCTGGTGACCGGGGCCGCACAGGAAGCTATCCGTCCTGTGCAACCTGTGACAGGCTGTCCTCTGTCCCATGGCGGCGATCCCCGGCCGCTAATTGGCCGGGGATCGCCGATCTGCTTTATGGCGCTGCTGTAGCAGCAGCGCCGTTCAATGTAAACAAAGAAGACAAATGTTTCCTGCATTTACATTTAGTCTGCGAGCCGCGATCAGCAGGCTATTCACGGAGACCTGCTCTGTGATCTAACAGGAAATGGCCGTTCACGCGAGCAGTCTTTCCTGATTAATTAGGGAGGCACCTGGCGACGCAGATGTGCGTCGCTGGTCCTCCAGCTACCACGGTATGAGTGTGCGGATATATATATATATTTACAGTGCGATGCAAAAGTTTGGACAACCTTGTTAATTGTCATCATTTTCCTAATAAATCGTTGGTTGTTACGATAAAACATTTCAGTTAAATATATCATATAGGAGACACACACAGTGATATCTGAGAAGTGAAATTACGTTTATTGGATTTATAGAAAGTGTGCAATAATTGTTTAAACAAAATTAGGCAGGTGCATAAACTTGGGCACCACAAAAAAGTAATACAATTAAAGGTACTCCGAGCAGTGCCTGTGGGTATGCCTTTAAGCATACCCACAACTAATTAATTATATCCTTACACCTACCAGCATGATGTTTGTAATTACATCCCTTTGGGTTCTGTAACGATCTTAAACGTTACCTCTGTGGTGGAAAGCAGCGCAGCTGCTTTCACACCTGATGTCACCTTTCTGGCCAAGCCATCCCGGGTGTCGCTTCCCAACTCAGCTGGGACAGGGTTCTCTGTTGCAGCAGCTTGGGTCGACACGCCTGCACATGGAGCAAAAGGACCTTTACATGGAGCTAAAGGACCTTTATGGGCAGAGGAGACAGATCAGCTGACTTTGTGGTCAGCTGACTTCCACCTGTCAATCTTCCTTGCAGGTTGGTTCAGCCCCTCGGGCGGGGCTGCTTGAATCTGCTGTCAGTATTTAAACCTGGAGTTGTTACTCTGTCTTCGTCTGTCGTCGTGTACACTTGTGTGTCAGTACTCAGACCATAGCCAGATCCCAAAGTGTGCTAGAACTGGCCGGAGCCGGGGATTCACACTTAGCTAGATTCTGTTGATAGTTTAAAGTACTAGTTTGATTGTGATTATCTGTTATGACCTGTTTTCCTGTCTGACCATTCTTCTGAAACTCTGATCTTGTACCTTGCTATTCTGATTGCCGAACCCCGGCTCACCTCTAGATAGTGTTGGGCGAACACCTAGATGTTCGGGTTCGCGAACGTTCGCCGAACATCGCCGCGATGTTCGGGTGTTCGACCCGAACTCCGAACATAATGGAAGTCAATGGGGACCCGAACTTTTGTGCTTTGTAAAGCTTCCTTACATGCTACATACCCCAAATTTGCAGGGTATGTGCACCTTGGGAGTGGGTACAAGAGGAAAAATTCTTTAGCAAAAAGAGCTTATAGTTTTTAAGAAAATCGATTTTAAAGTTTCAAAGGGAAAACTGTCTTTTAAATGCGGGAAATGTCTGTTTTCTTTGCACAGGTAACATGCTTTTTGTCGGCATGCAGTCATAAATGTAATACATATAAGAGGTTCCAGGAAAAGGGACCGGTAACACTAACCCAGCAGCAGCACACGTGATGGAACAGGAGGAGGGTGGCGCAGGAGGAGAAGGCCATGCTTTGAGACACAACAACCCAGGCCTTGCATGAGGACAAGAAGCGTGCGGATAGCAATTTGTGTTTTGTCGCCATGCAGTCATAAATTTAATACAGATGAGAGGTTCAATAAACAGGGACCGGAAACGCTAACCCATCACAGATGTTCATTGTTCATGTTACTTGGTTGGGGTCCGGGAGTGTTGCGTAGTCGTTTCCAATCCAGGATTGATTCATTTTAATTTGAGTCAGACGGTCTGCATTTTCTGTGGAGAGGCGGATACGCCGATCTGTGACGATGCCTCCGGCAGCACTAAAACAGCGTTCCGACATAACGCTGGCTGCCGGGCAAGCCAGCACCTCTATTGCGTACATTGCCAGTTTGTGCCAGGTGTCTAGCTTCGATACCCAATAGTTGAAGGGTGCAGATGGATTGTTCAACACAGCTATGCCACCTGACATGTAGTCCTTGACCATCTTCTCCAGGCGATCGGTGTTGGAGGTGGATCTGCACGCTTGCTGTTCTGTGTGCTGCTGCATGGGTGTCAGAATATTTTCCCACTCCAAGGACACTGCCGATACCATTCCCTTTTGGGCACTAGCTGCGGCTTGTGTTGTTTGCTGCCCTCCTGGTCGTCCTGGGTTTGCGGAAGTCAGTCTGTCGGCGTACAACTGGCTAGAGGAGGGGGAGGATGTCAATCTCCTCTTTAAAGTCTCCACAAGGGCCTGCTGGTATTCTTCCATTTTGACCTGTCGGACTCTTTCTTCAAGCAGTTTTGGAACATTGTGTTTGTACCGTGGATCCAGAAGGGTATAAACCCAGTAATTGGTGTTGTCCAGAATGCGCACAATGCGTGGGTCGCGTTCAATGTGGTCCTAGGCCGAAGAGGTCATAGCCTAGGGTCACAAAAACCTGTTTATTTGGGCTATTTCAATGGTAGTGATGGTGACGTACATAAATCTCAGCCATGGCCGTTAGCAACGTCTGAATTTCACGAAATGTCTCATGCAGGTAGAAGACATATTGTTAGAGTTGGATTCCAAAGATGGGGTCCCTACATCTCTGCAAACCAGAGTTACAGGGGTCCAAAATTGGTAAAATCCCCCATAGACTTTCATTGCCTCCCTATTTCACTTTCCAAAATCTCACATCTTTTCAAAGGGCAATGGCTCAGCAGTACCAAATTTTCTAGCATTGTAGGGACCCTTAGGGGGAACATGACTGGTGAGTTTCGGGCCCCTAGGCCAAAGAGGTCATAGCCTAGGGTCACAAAAACCTGTTTATTTGGGCTATTTCAATGGTAGTGATGGTGACGTACATAAATCTCAGCTATGGCCGTTAGCAACGTCTGAATTTCACGAAATGTCTCATGCAGGTAGAAGACATATTGTTAGACTTGGATTCCAAAGATGGGGTCCCTACATCTCTGCAAACCAGAGTTACAGGGGTCCAAAATTGGTAAAATCCCCCATAGACTTTCATTGCCTCCCTATTTCACTTTCCAAAATCTCACATCTTTTCAAAGGGCAATGGCTCAGCAGTACCAAATTTTCTAGCATTGTAGGTACCCTTAGGGGGAACATGACTGGTGAGTTTCGGGCCCCTAGGCCAAAGAGGTCATAGCCTAGGGTCACAAAAACCTGTTTATTTGGGCTATTTCAATGGTAGTGATGGTGACGTACATAAATCTCAGCCATGGCCGTTAGCAACGTCTGAATTACAAACCCAGGACGACCAGGAGGGCAGCAAACAACACAAGCCGCAGCTAGTGCCCAAAAGGGAATGGTATCGGCAGTGTCCTTGGAGTGGGAAAATTTTCTGACACCCATGCAGCAGCACACAGAACAGCAAGCGTGCAGATCCACCTCCAACACCGATCGCCTGGAGAAGATGGTCAATGACTACATGTCAGATGGCATAGCTGTGTTGAACAATCCATCTGCACCCTTCAACTATTGGGTATCGAAGCTAGACACCTGGCACAAACTGGCAATGTACGCAATAGAGGTGCTGGCTTGCCCGGCAGCCAGCGTTATGTCGGAACGCTGTTTCAGTGCTGCCGGAGGCATCGTCACAGATCAGCGTATCCGCCTCTCCAGAGAAAATGCAGACCGTCTGACTCAAATTAAAATGAATCAATCCTGGATTGGAAACGACTACGCAACACTCCCGGACCCCAACCAAGTAACATGAACAATGAACATCTGTGATGGGTTAGCGTTTCCGGTCCCTGTTTATTGAACCTCTCATCTGTATTACATTTATGACTGCATGGCGACAAAACGCAAATTGCTATCCGCACGCTTCTTGTCCTCATGCAAGGCCTGGGTTGTTGTGTCTCAAAGCGTGGCCTTCTCCTCCTGCGCCACCCTCCTCCTGTTCCATCACGTGTGCTGCTGCTGGGGTAGCGTTACCGATCCCTTTTCCTGGAACCTTTTATATGTATTACATTTATGACTGCATGCCGACAAAAAGCACGTTACCTGTGCAAAGAAAACAGATATTTCCCGCATTTAAAAGACAGTTTTCCCTTTGAAAATTTAAAATCGATTTTCTCAAAAACTATAAGCTCTTTTTGCTATTTTTTTTTCCTCTTGTACCCACTCCCAAGGTGCACATACCCTGTAAATTTGGGGTATGTAGCATATAAGGAGGCTTTACAAAGCACGAAAGTTCGGGTCCCCATTGATTTCTATTATGTTCGGAGTTCGGCTCGAACACCCGGACATCGCGGCCATGTTCGGCCCGAACCCGAACATCTAGATGTTCGCCCAACACTACACGTGACCCGTTCGGCCAATCACAGCGCTAGCCGAACGTTCGGGTAACGTTCGGCCATGCGCTCTTAGTTCGGCCATATGGCCGAACAGTTTGGCCGAACACCATCAGGTGTTCGGCCGAACTCGAACATCACCCGAACAAGGTGATGTTCTGCAGAACCCGAACAGTGGCGAACACTGTTCGCCCAACACTACCTCTAGACTCCGCATCTGCCTCCTGATTCTGTACCTTGATATTCCTGATACCCTGTTGCCGAACCCTGCCTGTACTTTAGACTCTGCCTCTGCCTTCTGAATCTGTACTTTATCTGTCCGTGTGTTTACGACCTGGCTTGCCCGACCGCGAGAACTGACCTTACTGTTAGAGGCAGTTCCTAGATCCGTTAGTGACACTACCTTTGGTGTCACTCACGCTCTGTCCTTCCTGCGCTCAGCCTGACTCCTCCCTCGGGGAAGTCTAGGCCTTCGGAGGGAATTAGTACTTGCGCAGTACTCCTTGCTGCCCTGTACCTGCTCTTGAGGTGCAGCCCTCAAAACATTACAGTTGCACCAAACACTCGTTACTCGGGTGTCCAGAGGTTAGCTTATATATCTGATTATCGGTGATACTGCAGATCACCAATAATCGGGTATATTCTGCATTCCCGGTGATACTGCAGTTCACCGGTAATCAGACCCTCTCTGTGTTACACCGATCGTTACAGAACGCCAGACCTGTTAGTGACACTCTCTCTCTCCCCGTGGAGAGTCCAGACTACGGAAGGAACTTGTTGCTGAGACTGCAGTAAGGTCTGAATCACCTGCTCCACAGGTGACCATTAGAGCTGTGTTAATTGTATCTCTGAGACTGCAGTAAGGTCTGAATCACCTGCTCCACAGGTGACCATCAGAGCTGTGTTATTTGTATCTCTTAGACTGCAGTAAGGTCTGAATCACCTGCTCCACAGGTGACCGTTAGAACCGTATTTCTCTGTCTGTACCTTCCAGCCCCACTAGGGGGCCTTGTGTCTAGTCTGTTCTGTTTGTGTCCTGAGTGTTCCTTACCAACTCCTGTGGCAAGGTCCTCTAAAACCATTAGAGTTACGGTGGCACCAGGCACACACTTACGCTCTGCTCTCTTTCTTGCTATACAGGCATTATTGGTGATACTGCGGATCACACATAATCGAGTATAGCGTCTGTAATTTTGGTGGTTCCGCAGATCACCAATAATCAGTCATCTGAGTAGTGGCATTAACCGTCACAGGTTCCTTGTATTTCATTGCATTGCACTGAATGGAGCTGCCGACACTGGGGAAAGTGTCGTCCTGCATAATAAAATGCTGAATAAGGAATCCAAGATGGCGGCCGAGATTTCGATTGTAAAAATAACAAAAGCTAAAAGGCGTAGGGTGGCGGTTTATATATCATTGGAAAGAGGAGAAAGAGAGCTTCAAAATGGTATGCATCTTTCCATAGTTTCTTAGTCTGCCACTTTGTGCCTTAACTTGAACTGACCCTGTGGTCTTCCATTTCCTCAATATGTTCCTAATTGTGGAAACAGACAGCTGAAATCTCTGAGACAGCTTTCTGTATTCTTGCCAAGCCAGGTTGAGTTCCAATAATTAGTTCTAAAGGTTTCGGAATCAATAAAATGACAACAGTTCCCACAATTATGCACCTGTACAATTTTATTTAAACAAATATTGCATACTTTCTGTTAATCCAATAAACTTCATTTCACTTCTCAAATATCACTGTGTGTGTCTCCTATATGACATGCAGTGGGTTGCGAAAGTATTCGGCCCCCTTGAAGTTTTCCACATTTTGCCATATTACTGCCACAAACATGAATCAATTGTATTGGAATTCCACATGAAAGACCAACACAAAGTGGTGTATACATGAGGAGTGGAACGAAAATCATACATGATTCCAAACATTTTTTACAAATAAATAACTGCAAAGTGGTGTGTGCATAATTATTCAGCCCCCTTTGATCTGAGTGCAGTCAGTTGCCTATAGGCATTGCCTGATGAGTGCTAATGACTAAATAGAGTGCACCTGTGTGTAATCTAGTGTCAGTACAAATACAGCTGCTCTGTGAGAGCCTCAGAGGTTGTCTAAGAGAATATTGGGAGTAACAACACCGTGAAGTTCAAAGAACACACAAGACCGGTCAGGGATCAAGTTATTGAGAAATTTAAAGCAGGCTTAGGCTACAAAAAGATTTCCAAAGCCTTGAACATCCCACAGAGCACTGTTCAAGTGATCATTCAGAAATGGAAGGAGTATGGCACAACTGTAAACCTACCGAGACAAGGCCATCCACCTAAACTCACAGGCCGAACAAGGAGAGCGCTAATCAGAAATGCAGTCAAGAGGCCCATGGTGACTCTGGACGAGCTGCAGAGATCTACAACTCAGGTGGGAGACTCTGTCCATAGGACAACTATTAATCATGCACTGTACAAAGTTGGCCTTTATGGAAGAGTGGCAAGAAGAAAGGCATTGTTAACAGAAAGCATAAGAAGTCCCGTTTGCAGTTTGCCACAAGCCATGTGGGGGACACAGTAACCATGTGGCAGAAGGTGCTCTGGTCAGATGAGACCAAAATGGAACTTTTTGGCCAAAATACTATGTGTGGCGGAAAACTAACACTGCACATCACTCTGAACACACCATCCCCACTGTCAAATATGGTGGTGGCAGCATCATGCTCGGGGGTGCATCTCTTCAGCAGGGACAGAAAAGCTGGTAAGAGTTGATGGGAAGATGGATGGAGCCAAATACAGGGCAAACTTGGACGAAAACCTCTTGGAGACTGCAAAAGACTTGAGACTGGGGCGGAGGTTCACCTTCCAGCAGGACAATGACCCTAAACATAAAGCCAGGGCAACAATGCAATGGTTTAAAACAAAACATATCTATGTGTTAGAATGGCCCAGTCAAACTCCAGATCTAAATCCAATCGAAAATCTGTGGCAAGATCTGAAAACTGCTGTTCACAAACGCTGTCCATCTAATCTGACTGAGCTGGAGCTGCAAAGAAGAATGGGCAAGGATTTCAGTCTCTAGATGTGCAAAGCTGGTAGAGACATACCCTAAAAGACTGGCAGCTGTAATTGCAGCAAAAGGTGGTTCTACAAAGTATTGACTCAGTGGGCCGAATAATTACGCACACCCCACTTTGCAGTTATTGATTTGTAAAAAATGTTTGGAATCGTGTATGATTTTCGTTCCACTTCTCACGTGTACACCACTTTGTATTGGTCTTTCACATGGAATTCCAATAAAATTGATGCATGTTTGTGGCAGTAATGTGAAAAAATGTGGAGAACTTCAAGGGGGCCGAATACTTTTGCAACCCACGGTATTTAACTGAACAAAAAATTATTAGTATTAGTATTAGTATATAACAAAAATTATTAGTAGGTATTCAGTGTTTGCCCCTGCATTTAATTGTTTATACAAGATGATTGAATATGTCAAAAGCTCTATATCACATTTCAAAGGGATTGCATATTAATTATTAAAAGGTAATTATTGAAGTCAATTAATAAAATAATGGTCTTGGATTAAGTAAAGAAATGTAAAGCTATTAATGAAGCAGGGGAAATGAAATACACCCACAATGGAAGAAAAAGGTACTGCATATGTTTATGGACACAACCTCAGTAGAAGGGGACGTTTGATTAATTTATTATATAGTTTCATATATCAATAGATAAATAATTCATATTTTACAAATGCTATACAAATCTATATGCATACATGTGATTGCAAAAAATAATAATAAGATATTATATTAATATCTTTGCATATATGTGCCTCAATCTTTGGATAGATAAAAATGTGAGAAATAAGAGATGCCTCCCTTGCTCTAAATAAAGAGTGGCATTTATACGACACAAGATCAACTGTCTCAGCTGTGTAAGACTAGTCTTCATGGCTTCATTATTCTAGTACATACAATCACAGATTACATTACAAGTCTGATCCTTTTTAAATGTTGTCAATTATTCCACTTGACTCTACCTGTTTCAAGGTTAGAAAAAGGCATTACTTAAGAAAAATGTCAAGAAACACTGAACACAGTAAGGCTAAATACTTGACTCTACTGTCTTCTATATATAGCTTTGTACCGTGAGAAAAATTACATCCTTCACAAAATGCCTGCACAGTATGTAGCTGTGTCAGTGCACCCAATATAAGGCCCTTAAATATGGAGACAGTGAGGAGTAGGGGGTCCTCAAAAGGAACAGAGATGCTTAAGAGGTGCTCATAATATATACAGTGCTACCTAACCCTCGACTGGTTTCACCCTCATGGCTTCATCAGGAGGTGATCAATTGGTGCAAACAAACATATTTACAATATATACAATTATTCCCCCCAGCACTGTACACGGACAGAGTGTTCCCCTGCACACTGCTTATAGCCCAAGTCAGAGCTGGAAAACACTGTTCACATGGGGTTTAAATATGGCAGACCAAGTGTTCATTTCATTTTAGTATCACTTATGACCTATCATATCCCTCCTTGTCCCACCTCTGTTCCCAGAAATTACGGGACAAACTGACAGCAGAACAAAAAGTTCTATTCGAGTTATCGGGACACCCCGACTTTGAAAAATATGAAAATAAATTGCAACACAAAGTGAATACATATCGAGATGAAATTAAAAACAAAAAACAGAAAAAGTTCAGTCGAGACGATAATGATTTTAAGACAGGGTGAGTATACAGTTGGTCTGAAAAGAACACTCCAGCGACGAGGCCAACTAATATGCACCCTGATACCGACTACACCTCAGTTTCTAATAGTGACTGTCAATCGAGGAGTGAGGCTGGCACCTCGGGTAAGGAATTTAACGAGAAAGAACAAACACCCTCATAAACCCAGGAACAACAAGCCAAATAGATTTAAAAATCCCCACAGAAAACAACATGAAAATAGGGGAGCAGCTGGAGGTTTTTTAGAGCCTGTCAGCAATCACACACCCACAATATAAAACCAACAGACAATCAACCATCCCTGAGAAATCGTCAGAAATGGGGATATACGGGTCAAAAAAGAGGGAAAAACTACCATCAGTGGTAAATGAACCAATAAATCCCGATATTCCCAATGACGAGAATGAACACATGACCACTGATATGCAGCCTAAGGTAGTCAACCTTTCCTCCACCATCCTAACTGAGACACAGACTTCTATTTTGACTATATTGGTCACCATAAAAGAGTATAGTGGGAATTTACAAGAAACAAGCCAGGTTAAAGTCTTCATTAAGACCCTTGGGCACCATGGTCTCCAACCTGAATATCCATTGTGATTCAATTTGTGTCAATTTCTTGTCAATATCTCCTCCCCTGAATTCGCTTCTCCACTGTTGGATCCCCAAGAATGGACAGAATTCATTCAGTATGGTAATGACCCTAGCATTTTCAGTTCCTTGCAAAAGTCTTATCTAACCATACAGTGGCTATGAGTTCATATTCACACTTAAAGCGGACCCAAACCAAACATTTTTTTAATTAAAAATATTTGGTTGCACCACTCTGACACATACAAAGATAAATAAAACACTTCTTCAAACCTATGATCATTTCAGTGCATGCTTTTCACCCTTCTCTTTTCATAACTAGGGTTATACTGGAGGCAGCCATTAGCAATTCCTCCATTGCCGGACACCACCTGCTCCACCAGTCTGCCGGATTCTGTCCCGGCAATATGAAAGGAAGGGAGGGGTTCCTCCAATAAATGTAAAATATTTTATATTTTTCATCATGCAGCTGAAAAAGGGCTGCTATTTATTATTATAATTTAGAAAATAGATTTTATTTCTGAAATCTTGTATTTTTAATTTGGGTCCACTTTAACCACTTCGGGACCACAGTCTTTTCGCCCCTTAAGGACCAGAGCCTTTTTCTCCATTCAGACCACTGCAGCTTTCACGGTTTATTGCTCGGTCATAAAACCTACCACCTAAATGAATTTTACCTCCTTTTCTTGTCACTAATACAGCTTTCTTTTGATGCTATTTGATTGCTGCTGCGAGTTTTACTTTTTATTATATTCATCAAAAAAGACATGAATTTTGTCAAAAAAATGACTTTTTTAACTTTCTGTGCTGACATTTTTCAAATAAAGTAAAATTTCCTATACATTTGAGCGCGAAAGTTATTCTGCTACATGTCTTTGATAAAAAAAAAAACATTCAGTGTATATTTATTGGATTGGGTAAAAGTTATAGCGTTTACAAACTATGGTGCCAAAAGTGAATTTTCCCATTTTCAAGCATCTCTGACTTTTCTGCGCACCTGTCATGTTTCATGAGGGGCTAAAATTCCAGGATAGTACAAATACCCCCCAAATGACCCCATTTTGGAAAGAAGACATCCCAAAGTATTCAGTGAGAGGCATGGTGAGTTCATAGAAGATTTTATTTTTTGTCACAAGTTAGCGGAAAATGACAGTTTGTGACAAAAAAAAAAAAAAAAAAAAGTTTCCATTTCTTCTAACTTGCGACAAAAAAAAATGAAATCTGCCACGGACTCACTATGCTCCTCTCTGAATACCTTGAAGTGTCTACTTTCCAGAATGGGGTCATTTGTGGGGTGTGTTTACTGTCCTGGCATTTGGGGGGTGCCTAATTGTAAGCACCCCTGTAAAGCCTAAAGATGCTCATTGGACTTTGGGCCCCTTAGCGCAGTTAGGCCGCAAAAAAGTGCCACACATGTGGTATTGCCGTACTCAGGAAAAGTAGTATAATGTGTTTTGGGGTGTATTTTTACACATACACATGCTGGGTGGGAGAAATATCTCCGTAAATGACAATTTTTTTATTTTTTTTACACACAATTGTCTATTTATAGAGATATTTCTCCCACTCAGCATGGGTATGTGGAAAAATACACCCCAAAACACATTATACTACTTCTCCTGAGTACGGCGATACCACATGTGTGGCACTTTTTTGCACCCTAACTGCGCTAAGGGGCCCAAAGTCCAATGAGTACCTTTAGGATTTCACAGGTCATTTTGAGAAATTTCGTTTCAAGACTACTCCTCACGGTTTAGGGCCCCTAAAATGCCAGGACAGTATAGGAACCCCACAAATTACCCCATTTTAGAAAGAAGACACCCCAAGGTATTCCGTTAGATGTATGGTGAGTTCATAGAAGATTTTTTTTTTTTGTCACAAGTTAGCGGAAATTGATTGTAATTGTTTTTTTTCACAAAGTGTCAGTTTCCGCTAACTTGTGACAAAAAATAAAATCTTCTATGAACTCGCCATTCTCCTAACGGAATACCTTGGGGTGTCTTCTTTCTAAAATGGAGTCATTTGTGGGGTTCCTATACTGCCCTGGCATTTTAGGGGCCCTAAACCGTGAGGAGTAGTCTTGAAACCAAATGTGGCAAAATGACCTGTGAAATCCTAAAGGTACTCATTGGACTTTGGGCCCCTTAGCGCACTTAGGGTGCAAAAAAGTGCCACACATGTGGTACCGCCGTACTCAGGAGAAGTAGTATAATGTGTTTTGGGGTGTATTTTTACACATACCCATGCTGGGTGGGAGAAATATCTCTGTAAATGACAATTATTTGATTTTTTTTACACACAATTGTCCATTTACAGAGAGATTTCTCCCACCCAGCATGGGTATGTATAAAAATACACCCCAAAACACATTATACTACTTCTTCTGAGTACGGCGATACCACATGTGTGACACTTTTTTGCAACCTAGGTGCGCTAAGGGGCCTAACGTCCTATTCACAGGTCATTTTGAGGCATTTGGATTCTAGACTACTCCTCACGGTTTAGGGCCCCTAAAATGCCAGGGCAGTATAGGAACCCCACAAGTGACCCCATTTTAGAAAGAAGACACCCCAAGGTATTCTGTTAGGAGTATGGTGAGTTCATAGAAGATTTTTTTTTTGTCACAAGTTAGCGGAAAATGACACTTTGTGAAAAAAAAAACAATACATATCAATTTCCGCTAACTTGTGACAAAAAATAAAATCTTCTATGAACTCATCATACACCTAAAAGAATACCTTGGGGTGTCTTCTTTCTAAAATGGGGTCACTTGTGGGGTTCCTATACTGCCCTGGCATTTTAGGGGCCCTAAACCGTGAGGAGTAGTCTTGAACCCAAATGTCTCAAAATGACCTGTGAAATCCTAAAGGTACTCATTGGACTTTGGGCCCCTTAGCACAGTTAGGCTGCAAAAAAGTGTCACACATGTGGTATCGCCGTACTCAGAAGAAGTAGTATAATGTGTTTTGTGGTGTATTTTTACATATAACCATGCTGGGTGGGAGAAATATCTCTGTAAATGACACATTTTTGATTTTTTTTACACACAATTGTCCATTTACAGAGAGATTTCTCCCACCCAGCATGGGTATGTGTAAAAATACACCACAAAACACATTATACTACTTCTCCTGAGTATGGCGATACCACATGTGTGACACTTTTTTGCAGCCTAGGTGCGCTAAGGGGCCCAACGTCCTATTCACAGGTCATTTTGAGGCATTTGTTTTCTAGACTACTCCTCACGGTTTAGGGCCCCTAAAATGCCAGGGCAGTATAGGAACCCCACAAGTGACCCCATTTTAGAAAGAAGACACCCCAAGGTATTCCGTTAGGGGTATGGTGAGTTCATAGAAGATTTTATTTTTTCTCACAAGTTAGTGAAAAATGACACTTTGTGAAAAAAACAATAACAATCCAATTTCCGCTAACTTTTGACAAAAAATAAAATATTCTATGAACTCATCATACACCTAACAGAATACCTTGGGGTGTCTTCTTTCTAAAATGGGGTCACTTGTGGGGTTCCTATACTGCCCTGGCATTTTACGGGCCCAAAACTGTGAGTAGTCTGGAAACCAAATTTCTCAAAATGACTGTTCAGGGGTATAAGCATCTGCAAATTTTGATGACAGGTGGTCTATGAGGGGGCAAATTTTGTGGAATCGGTCATAAGCAGGGTGGCCTCTTAGATGACAGGATGTATTGGGCCTGATCTGATGGATAGGAGTGCTAGGGGGGTGACAGGAGGTGATTGATGGGTGTCTCAGGGGGCGGTTAGAGGGGAAAATAGATGCAATCAATGCACTGGGGAGGTGATCGGAAGGGGGTCTGAGGGGGATCTGAGGGTTTGGCCGAGTGATCAGGAGCCCACACGGGGCAAATTAGGGCCTGATCTGATGGGTAGGTGTGCTAGGGGGTGACAGGAGGTGATTGATGGGTGTCTCAAGGTGTGATTAGAGGGGGGAAATAGATGCAAGCAATGCACTGGCGAGGTGATCAGGGCTGGGGTCTGAGGGCGTTCTGAGGTGTGGGCGGGTGATTGGGTGCCCGCAAGGGGCAGATTAGGGTCTAATCTGATGGGTAACAGTGACAGGTGGTGATAGGGGGTGATTGATGGGTAATTAGTGGGTGTTTAGAGGAGAGAATAGATGTAAACAATGGATTTGGGAGGTGATCTGATGTCGGATCTGCGGGCGATCTATTGGTGTGGGTGGGTGATCAGATTGCCCGCAAGGGGCAGGTTAGGGGCTGATTGATGGGTGGCAGTGACAGGGGGTGATTGATGGGTGGCAGTGACAGGGGGTGATTGATGGGTGATTGACAGGTAATCAGTGGGTTATTACAGGGGAGAACAGATGTAAATATTGCACGGGCGAATTGATAAGGGGGGGGTCTGAGGGCAATCTGAGCGTGTGGGCAGGTGATTGGGTGCCCGCAAGGGGCAGATTAGGGTCTAATCTGATGGGTAACAGTGACAGGTGGTGATAGGGGGTGATTGATGGGTAATTAGTGGGTGTTTAGAGGAGAGAATAGATGTAAACAATGGATTTGGGAGGTGATCTGATGTCGGATCTGCGGGCGATCTATTGGTGTGGGGGGGTGATCAGATTGCCCGCAAGGGGCAGATCAGGGGCTGATTGATGGGTGGCAGTGACAGGGGGTGATTGACGGGTGATTGACAGGTGATTGACAGGTGATTGACAGGTGATTGACAGGTGATCAGGGGGGATAGATGCATACAGTACACGGGGGGGGGGGGTCTGGGGGGGGTCTGGGGAGAATCTGAGGGGTGGGGGGGTGATCAGGAGGGAGTAGGGGGCAGATTAGGGACTTAAAAAAAAAATAGCGTTGACAGATAGTGACAGGGAGTGATTGATGGGTGATTAGGAGGGTGACTGGGTGCAAACAGTGGTCTGGGGGGTGGGCAGGGGGGGGTCTGAGGGGTGCTGTGGGCGATCAGGGGGCAGGGGGGGGGGAAATCAGTGTGCTTGGGTGCAGACTAGGGTGGCTGCAGCCTGCCCTGGTGGTCCCTCGGACACTGGGACCACCAGGGCAGGAGGCAGCCAGTATAATAGGCTTTGTATACATTACAAAGCCTATTATACACTGTTGCAGCGGCGATCCGGATGCCAGTAACCCGCCGGCGCTTCCGAACGGCCGGCGGGTTACGGCGAACGGGGGGCGGAGCCAGTCCCCGGCGGCTGATCGCGTCACGAATGACGCGATCGCCGCATAGCCACTCCCGCAGCCGCCCCCGCCGATGGGCGTATTGCGGTCGTTTGGGCCCAGACTTTGCCGCCGCCCATCGGCTGGGGGCGGTCGTTATGTGGTTAAGACTGTATATGACCATGGAGCAGGGATACCCATTTAAAAGAACTGATGTTGAGTTGCTGATTAAAGATCTTTTCCGAAATGGGTGAGAGCTTGTACTAACTTTCCTTTACTTTATATGTAGCACGCCAAGACGCCGCTTCAGTAACTCTGAGGTGAGTTTCTTCCCTATTGTTTCTTTTAATGGTTAAACTCAACAAATATCTGACATTTTGTCTTTTCTTTTAGTTATCAAAGTTTTTATTTTCCTGTATGTCACATATGTGAGTATCAATTCTCTCCTTTAATTACTTCTCCCTGCAGGTCGGTTTAGGCTCTACATGCAATTACTTCACTTGCAGAACACACAGAACACAGAAAAAGATTTCCTCACAGGTAAATTCCTATTTTTCTCTCCATGAATTGATACCAGCGGCATAGGGATCACTGTAGCAGGCATAGAAATGCTATGGGGCCCTTATGCCACTAGGGGGCCCGCTGATGCTGCCTGTTGTTTATTTTTCTTTTTTATAGTGCTGTATTTATGGCTCCAGAACCTCCTTTCCCTGCACATTGCAGAGAGGCAGGCAGGTGAAATGGGACTATTTTCCACCTGCCACCTCTCTGCACAATGATAGATCCCGACACTTTGTTTTTAGTAGGGCAGGTCCGGAACAAGAAAGAGCTGGCTGTGGATCTGCCACTCCAAAATATTAACTCCGCCCCTCCTGCATGTGGCCCCATCCCTCCAGCATGTGGCCCGCCTCTCCCAAGCATGGCCCCGCCCCCTTCCAGCCACCTATACCAACCGAGCAGAGCACCGGAGGAAGGGGCCCATGTAGAGAGAGAGAGGAGAGGACTGCTGTGCTGCCTGGCCCAAGATTCAGCACCCTTCTAGCTATAGGTAAAAAATGTATGGTATATGTGTGGCAGGTTTTGTGAGCTGTGAGTGTGTAATAGCAGCATGCATGAGTATGTATTTTGTGGGTTTTGTGAGTGTGCTGTGAACATTGTATCAGTTTGACTTTGTGAGTGCAGTGTGAGTTCATATACACACAGTGTTTATCTGTGCCTGCAAAATGTGGGGTGTCCATGTATGTGATTGTATATACAGTGTGTTTGAGTGTGCGTGCCATGTGTGCAGTGTCCATGTGTGCGTTAGTGTATATACAGTGTGCTTGTGTGTGCGTGCCAAGTGTGCAGTGTCCATGTATGCGTGAGTGTATATACAGTGCGTTTGTGCATGTGTGCCAAGTTGCAGTGTCCATGTGTGCGTTAGTGTATATACAGTGTGCTTGTGTGTGCATGCCAAGTGTGCAGTGTCCTTGTATGCGGTAGTGTATATACAGTGTGTTTGTGTGTGCGTGCCAAGTGTGCAGTGTCCATGCATGCGTGAGCGTATATACAGTGTGTATGTGTGTGCGTGCCAAGTGTACAGTGTCTTTGTATGCGTGAGTGTATATACAGTGTGCTTGTGTGTGCGTGCCAAGTGTGCAGTGTCTTTGTATGCGTGAGTGTAAATACAGTGTGCTTGTGTGTGCGTGCCAATTGTGCAGTGTCCTTGTATGGGTGAGTGTATATACAGTGTGCTTGTGTGTGCGTGTCAAGTGTGCAGTGTCTTTGTATGCGTGAGCGTATATACAGTGTGCTTGTGTGTGCGTGCCAAGTGTGCAGTATGCATGTATGCGTGAGTGTATATACAGTGTGTTTGTGCGTGCGTGCCAAGTGTGCAGTGTCCATGTGTGCGTTAGTGTATATACAGTGTGCTTGTGTGTGCGTGTCAAGTGTGCAGTGTCTATGTATGCGTGAGTGTATATACAGTGTGTATGTGTGTGCATGCCAAGTGTGCAGTGTCCATGTGTGCGTTAGTGTATATACAGTGTGCTTGTGTGTGCGTGCCAAGTGTGCAGTGTGCATGTATGCGTGAGTGTATATACAGTGTGTTTGTGCGTGCGTGCCAAGTGTGCAGTGTCCATGTGTGCGTTAGTGTATATACAGTGTGTTTGTGCGTGCGTGCCAAGTGTGCAGTGTCCATGTATGCGTGAGTGTATATACAGTGGGTTTGTGTGTGCATGCCAAGTGTGCAGTGTCCATGTATACAGTGTGTTTGACTGTGCATGTACACTGTGCGGTCTCCATGTGTGCATGAGTGTGTATATACAGTGTGTTTGTGCATGCAAAGTGTGCGGTGTCCAAGTGTGCATGAGGGTGTATATACAGTGTGTTTGTGTGTGTAAAGTGTGTTGTTTCTTTTAAAACAAAATTGGGCTCTATTCTCAATGACTTACCACATGTGGTAAAGTACTTGCGTGAAATTTGCGACCAAAACAACACCATGTTGACATTCACAAAATGTTATGCATGTTTTTTCCGCATGCGAAAAAAGTGCGGTAAATGTTCGGTAGTGATGTGGAAAAGGTTCCACAAAAGTCGGTATTTTCCGCAAAAAAATCCAAATTCACAAAAAAATTAAGGCGCATCATTTCTGCATTAATTACCGATTTTTTTTTATCACATTCAAGTAGTAGATGATATATTTCGCTTCCCATTGATTTAAATGAAGTCTGGAGGCTTAAGTGCTTTGCTTGCTGGACTTTGACATTTTTATTTTGAACAATTTTTCATGCAACCTTTTTACCGCAAGTTTAATAGCTGTTTGCGTATATTCTCCAAAAGCAACAGCACCAGTGGAATAAGACGTGCAATGATCGACCCTGGAGTGCACAGGGTAACTAAATCAGATAAGATCTCAGGATCTACACCGTCTAAAATCAATATTTATTTAAAGCTCTTTAAAATCCATAGCAAGCATCATTCAGTGTGGCCGGGTCACCATCGGCCACACTGAATGATGCTTGCTATGGATTTTAAAGAGCTTTAAATAAATATTGATTTTAGACGGTGCAGATCCTGAGATCTTATCTAATAGCTGTTTGCGCACTTTTTTTACCGCATGCGGAAAACTTGCGGAAAATTTTAGTGAATGTGGAAAAATGTGGAGATTACCGCTGACAGTGATTTTGCGGTAAAAAATCCTTTACTGCATGCCTCATTGTGAGTAGAGCCCAGTGTGTTTCGTAAATTGCACAATCTGTCCTTCGTCAGATGTTTCAAAAGTGTGTACAAGGCTTAGTAATGCTTAGGGGGGAGAAACACGTGGCCATCCTAATACCACGGGGAGGGGGGTGGAAATGAGGCTACCCTAATGTGGGGGTGTGATGGGGGGGCCCCAAACAGAATTTTGCTATGGGGCCCAGTGATTTCTAGCTACGCCCCTGATTGATACATTTCTTTCCTAATGTGTTATTCTCTTTTCTCCTCACAGAAAATTAACACTCCAAAAATATTGGCAGGTAAGTGTCTTTTTCACTCATACCAGGCAGGCTTTTAAGCAGAGTCACACTGGGGATTATTCTTGAGGCCTAGACACAGCCAATGTGCAGATGAATTAAATTCAAACACAGGCTTATTGGCTTTGCTGTGGAGAACAGTTTAAGCAGAACAAGGGAGCGCACACACAACTTCTCTCACTGATCAGCTCTGTTGTGCCAGGTAGAAAAAAAAAACACACAGTCATAGGTTCACAATCAACAAAAAAAACAATATACAGTACACTGGTGCTGCTATGATGACATTTCTCCTTTTTTTTTTTCCCCTCACACACACACACTGTATATATATATCAGTTGATATTAGCACAATCACCTAAACTGTAGAGCAGGGCTTTTCAACCTTTCCACTAATTGTACGACTTTTATTGCCCGAAAACTTTCAAGTACCACCAGTGTGCCTGCGCAGTAGATTGGATGCGATCAGGCTTGGCTGTTTCTGCTGGAGCCTGAATGGAGAGCAGCTACTGTGCATGCGCACACCGATGAGGAGAACTATGAGGCTCCCAGCACTGGATCCCATCTGCTGAGGAGGAAGGGGGAAACCTCTTTAGGATACAAAGGCCTCCCCTTCCCTGAGGTAAGTACCTACCCCCCGGGGCACTTTTTTCTTACAAGGTACACTTTAAGAAAAAAAGGCATTTGGGAGGGGAAAAGTAGGAGGCATTGGTGGGGAAAAAGATTACAATTAGATTGCTAGCCTACATATTGTCAGTATTGGCAATCTAGAGGTATATTGCCAATATAGGTAGCCATACAAGTTCCACCCCCCCACGTGCTTAGTTATAGGTAGCCTGGCCCCACCACCTGAGAGCTAGGCAGTGACTCACCACAAACTTCAGCTCCCCCTTGCTCACTCCTTGCTGTGCTGCCCTGCGGAATAGTTCACACCTCAGATCATCAGTAAGCCAGCCGCAGAGAAGTGACAGTCAGGCAAGCGGTGCATGGTGACGGTGTGTATACTTCAAATGAGCAGTGATGTAACTTTCTGTATCTGTGCCATCACTGTGCACCGTTGGCCTGGCTGTCTCCTCCACACTAATCTGAAGTCTGAAGTATGCTGCAGAGCAGCACAGCAAGGAGCGAGGGAGGGAGAGCCAAACTTTGTGGAGGTAGGACAGGAACAGGACAAGTTGCAGGTGGACAAAAAAGTGGCAGGCAAATCTGGTGTGTACCACCTGGCCAACAGCAAAGTACCACCGGTTGCAAGCGTACCACAGGTGCAAAGCCCTGGTCTAGTGAGATTAGCCTGTCTAATTAGGCCTTATCAACAAGTAAACAGCAAGTGTAAATTAGGGCTGACAGGTGTGCCACTCTATGCCATAGTTTGGGCTAATATGTAAACACAGGAGGTTAACCCTTTTGTGTTCCTAGGACACCAGAAAGTATACACTGCAGGGTTTTTGTAAGATTTCTGTAAGTTGTAACAAAGAAATGTTTTTCTTTAAAGTTATGATGCTGTTGCTTATCTCCTTGGAGCAGAGAGGAAACTCTCAGTTTAGGTCCGCTTCAAAAGCTGACAGAACCAACAGGTTTTGGACTAGTCCATCTCCTCACGTTGGAGGTTTAGGGTTTCCCTTTGTTTTCAAAAGCATTTGCTGAACGGCCATTTGCTGACTGCCAAAATAGTGTGCGAGTAGGGATGCTGGCTGGTCCTATTTTGGCAGTTAGACTTAGCAACTGCCATTTAGGAAATTATTTAAAAAAAAAAGAAAGAAAAAAGAAAACCCCTTTGTATCCTCAATGAGGAACTCGACTAGTCCAAAACATGTTGGTTCTGAAAGTTTGTAACTGCTTCCTTTTTTACTATAGTGGTCCTTTATAATGGTAGTTTGAGAACAACTGTGAAGGTCAGGATGTACTGCTGCATTGCTGAGCTTATTTCAGTAATGTGTCACAGACTCTCATGTGCTGTGCTGTGTTCTGACGATGAACTGCTGCATGCATTTCTGTGCCAACACAGTGCTGTCTCATTTCAATTAATACTGCAATGCAGAGCAACGCATGCGCCATACATTTTTGTAAAGAGACGTAAATGGTCGGCACTCCAAAAAATTGGTACAGAAAGATCTGTAATTCATTCTGTAATTAAGATAATCCAAAATTCCAAAGCAACAAAGTACCTCTTTATCAAGAAAAAAACAGTGCAAGTTAATCTGAAAAACAATTCAATAACAATAAATCACCATAATGCACAATAAATAAATACATTTGAAGTAGCCCAAGAAAAAGAGGGTCATCATTGTGGAGGAACACAAGTACCAAGCACCAGTGCTGGGCCGAAATTACGCATTAGCGTAATTACGCATCGTAATTCACTACAAATGCACCGTAAGCGTTACGTGTAAGGTTACGGTATTACGCGTAATTGATTACGCGTAGACCGTAGGGTTACGTTTTACGCGTAACAAATTACGCGTAAGACAGTAAACTCCCATTGAAATTACACAGTCTGCCGTAATCGCGTAATATTACGCTCCCGTATAATATAAAAAAGCCGCCGACTTTAAGGGTTAATAGCAAAGCCCCCTTAAGTGCTAAGAGCCTCAAATTTGGAGAATATATTAAGGAGATCAGAAGGAATAAGAGGAAAATTTTTTTTTTCAAAAAGACCTTATAGTTTTTGAGAAAATCGATGTTAAAGTTTCAAAGGAAAAATATATACATTTAAAAACCCGCCGACTTTAACGGTTAATAGCAAAGCCTGCTTAAAATTTAGGAACACCAAATTCACAGGGTATATTAAGGGGATCAGTGGGAATAAGAGGGAATTTTTTTTTTTCAAAAAGACCTTATAGTTTTTGAGAAAATCGATTTTTAAGTTTCAAGGGCGAAAATGTCTTTTAAATGCGGAAAATGTCAGTTTTTTTTGCACAGGTAACAATAGTGTTTTATTTTCATAGATTCCCCCAAGTGGGAAGAGTTTTACTTACTTCGTTCTGAGTGTGGGAAATATAAAAAAAAAACCGACGTGGGGTCCCCCCTCCCAGACCTCTTTAACCCCTTGTCCCCCATGCAGACTGGGATAGCCAGAATGCGGAGCACCGGCCGCGTGGGGCTCCGCACCCTGACTATACCAGCCCGCATGGTCCATGGATTGGGGGGTCTCGGAAGGGGAGGGGCAGCCAAGCTTTCCCCTCCCCCTCCGAGCCCTTGTCCAATCCAAGGACAAGGGGCTCTTCTCCACCTCCGATGGGCGGTGGAGGTGGAGGCCGCGATTTCCTGGGGAGGGGTTCATGGTGGCATCTGGGAGTCCCCTTTAAAAAGGGGTCCCCCAGATGCCCACCCCCCTCCCAGGAGAAATGAGTATAGAGGTACTTGTAGTACCCCTTACCCATTTCCTTTAAGAGTTAAAAGTAAATAAACACACAAACACATAGAAAAAGTATTTTAATTGAACAAAAAACATAACCACGAAAAAAGTCCTTTAATATTCTTAATTAACCATTAATACTTACCTGTCCCTTTAAAAGCCAGTTCCCACGCAATATCCTCGGAAATATACTAATCAGTTACAATGTAACAAAGTTATTACAATGTAACAACTTTGTTACATTGTAACTGCGCCGCACCCGACGTCACTCACCGCCGCCGCCGCGTCTGTGCTGCAGGACCCTAAGCATCTTTGTATTTGGGCTCCAAGGAGCCCCATTGGTCCTTAGCAGACCAATGGGGTTCCTTCTGATTTGAAGGAACCCCATTGGTCTGCTAAGGACCAATGGGGCTCCTTGGAGCCCAAATACAAAGATGCTTTAGAGAGCTCTGAGCTATATAGCTCAGAGCTCTGTCGGGTGAAGGGACGCTAAGTCCCCGCCGGCTCCGCTGCCCTCCCCGCCTCTCCCACATGTCACCTATATACATGCTGGCACCCATGGGTGCCAGTATGTATATGAGTGACAGGTGTGGGCAGAGTGGACGGCGGGAGCCGGCGGGGACTAGCGTGTATGCGGCGGCCGGCGGGTGAGCGGCGAGTGACGTCGGGTGCGGTGGTGTTACAAAGTAACAAAGTTGTTACATTGTAATAACTTTGTTACATTGTAACTGATTAGTATATTTCCGAGGATATTGCGTGGGAACTGGCTTTTAAAGGGACAGGTAAGTATTAATGGTTAATTAAGAATATTAAAGGACTTTTTTCGTGGTTATGTTTTTTGTTCAATTAAAATACTTTTTCTATGTGTTTGTGTGTTTATTTACTTTTAACTCTTAAAGGAAATGGGTAAGGGGTACTACAAGTACCTCTATACTCATTTCTCCTGGGAGGTGGGTGGGCATCTGGGGGACCCCTTTTTAAAGGGGACTCCCAGATGCCACCATGAACCCCTCCCCAGGAAATCGCGGCCTCCACCTCCACCGCCCATCGGAGGTGGAGAAGAGCCCCTTGTCCTTGGATTGGACAAGGGCTCGGAGGGGGAGGGGAAAGCTTGGCTGCCCCTCCCCTTCCGAGACCCCCCAATCCATGGACCATGCGGGCTGGTATAGTCAGGGTGCGGAGCCCCACGCGGCCGGTGCTCCGCATTCTGGCTATCCCAGTCTGCATGGGGGACAAAGGGTTAAAGAGGTCTGGGAGGGGGGACCCCACGTCGTTTTTTTTTATATTTCCCACACTCAGAACGAAGTAAGTAAAACTCTTCCCACTTGGGGGAATCTATGAAAATAAAACACTATTGTTACCTGTGCAAAAAAAACTGACATTTTCCGCATTTAAAAGACATTTTCGCCCTTGAAACTTAAAAATCGATTTTCTCAAAAACTACAAGGTCTTTTTGAAATTTTTTTTTTCCTCTTATTCCCACTGATCCCCTTAATATACCCTGTGAATTTGGTGTTCCTAAATTTTAAGCAGGCTTTGCTATTAACCGTTAAAGTCGGCGGGTTTTTAAATGTATATATTTTTCCTTTGAAACTTTAACATCGATTTTCTCAAAAACTATAAGATCTTTTTGAAAAAAAATTTTTTCCTCTTATTCCTTCTGATCTCCTTAATATATTCTCCAAATTTGAGGCTCTTAGCACTTAAGGGGGCTTTGCTATTAACCCTTAAAGTCGGCGGCTACCTAACATTGATCCATGCGTCAACTTTTCCGCTTGGCAGCATGACCTTACGCATTAATTGCTAGTAGGATTTTACGCGTAAGCCTTTAACGTAATAACCTGAATTACGGTATACTTACGCGTAATTGCGTAAGTGCTATGCGTAATTATAGACATGTACCGAAATTGAATGTCTATGCCATAAGCGTAATTTCGTAATGCGTAATAGCGTAAAATTACGCGTAATGATCCGTAAGCGTAGCTTTCTCCATTACGACCAGCACTGCCAAGCACTAAGGTAGAGAATATGTGGACAAGTTTCAAAGGTGGCTAAAAGTGCTGCTAGCCTGGAAAGAGAACCACTATGAAAGTTGAAGACAATAAATGGGTCATTAGCCTGGAAGCAAGATAGGAAGATAAAAAGCCAACATAGGATTTTTCCTCCACTCCCTCTTTACAGTTATCCATATAATAATTCCTTTTTTTATATAGCGCTTTTCCCTTGTCGGACTCAAAGCGCTTGCGAGGCAGCCACTACAGCGCATTCAGTAGGCAGTAGCAGTGTTAGGTAGTCTCGCCCGAGGAACTCCTTACGGAATAGGTGCTGGCTCACTGAACAGGAAGAGCCAAGATTTGAACCCAGGTCTCCTACATCAGAGGCAGAGTCCTTAACCATTACACTTTCCCGCCACCATATCTGATAGCCAGTTTTAAATTGTGCAAATTGTGATGCAAATCTAGCCTCCAAAACACAAAATGAGGTGGCAAATCAACATTCAACATTAAGGACCTCTAAGGCATGTGTTTGCGAAATAAATAAAATAGGAAAGTAAGAAGAAAACAATTGGAAAAGGATAGTCGAAAAATGGAAGTTGAAAAATGATAGTTGGAAAATAATGGCAGTTGAAAAAATTTGGCAGTTGGAAAATGACAGTTGAGAAATGGCAGTTTAAAATTGACAGTTGAAAAACAACAGTTAAAATTTGGCAGTTGGAAAATGACAGTTGGAAAATGGCAGTTGGAAAATGGCAGTTGGAAAATGGCAGTTGGAAAATGGCAGTTGAAAAATGACAGTTGGAAAATGGCAGTTGGAAAATGACAGTTAAAATTTGACAGTTAAAATTTGACAGTTGGAAAATGGCAGTTGGAAAATGGCAGTTGGAAAATGACAGTTGGAAAATGGCAGTTAAAATGTGACAGTTGGAAAATGGCAGTTAAAAAACAATAGTTGAAAAATGATAGTTAGAAAATGGCAGTTGGAAAATGACAGTTGGAAAATGACAGTTCACATTTTAACTGCCATTTTCCAACTGTCAAATTTTAACTGCCATTTTCCAACTGTCATTTTCTAACTGCCATTTTCCAACTGTCAAATTTTAACTGCCATTTTCCAACTGTCAAATTTTTAACTGCCATTTTTCAACTGTCATTTTTCAACTGTCACATTTTAACAGCCATTTTCCAACTGTCATTTTTCAACTGCCATTTTTCAACTGCAATTTTCCAACTGCCATTTTCTAACCATCATTTTTCAACTGCCAATTTCCAATGCCAATTTCCAACTGTCATTTTTCAACTGTCATTTTCCAACTGCCATTTTCCAACTGTCATTTTCTAACTGTCATTTTCTAACTGTCATTTTTCAACTGCCATTTTCCAACTGTCATTTTTCAACTGTCATTTTTCAACTGTCAAATTTTAACTGCCATTTTCCAACTGCCATTTTCCAACTGTCACATTTTAACTGCCATTTTCCAACTGTCACATTTTAACTGCCATTTTCCAACTGTCATTTTTCAACTGCCATTTTCTAACTGCCAATTTCCAACTGTCATTTTTCAACTGTCATTTTTCAACTGCCATTTTCCAACTGTCATTTTCCAACTGTCAAATTTTAACTGCCAATTTCCAACTGTCATTTTCCAACTGCCATTTTCCAACTTTAAGGCTACTTGCACACCAAGACGTTGCGTTAGGTGCTACGTTAAGGTCGCATAACGTGCACCTAACACAACGTATGGTGCTACAAGAGCCGACGGTAGAGTGAGCCGCGTTAGGCGGCTCGATTCCTATAATGTCTCCCAGAGTGGTGCTGATTGGCCAGCGGGTCCACGTGATGCGGAGCGAGACACTCCGCATCACGTGGTCCCGCCGGCCAATCAGCGCCCGCCAGTGCAGTGAATATTAAGTAGCCATGTGCGCGGCTACTGTAGCTGGCTCTCCCCGCCTCCTCTCCGCCCCCCACTGCGCATGTGCAAACAGTCTAATGCGGCTATAGCCGCTCCAACGCCGTAGCATGCTGCACTTTGCGGAGAACGTGCAGCGTTACATGTAACGCAACGTGGGCTATGTGAACAGCCCACTTGTGTTACATTGCTGTGCGTTGGGGGAGCGTTACAGGCGCACGTCTTGGTGTGTAAGCAGCCTTATTTTCCAACTGCTAAATTTCAACTGCCCTTTTCTAACGGTTTTATTTAAACTGTCATTTTCCAACTGTCAAATTTCAACTGTTTAAAGGACCACTAGAGTGAAAAGAGTGAGCAGTTGAAGGAGAAATTAAGTGAGAGGCATATTGAGGCTGCCATATTTATTTCCTTTTAAGCAATGCCAGTTACCTGACTATCATGCTGATCCTCTGCCTCTAATACTTTTACCCACAGCTCCTGAACAAGCACATGCAGATCAGGTGTTTCTGACATTGTCAGATCTGACAAGGTTAGCTGCATGCTTGTTTCTGGTGTGATTTAGGCCCAGTGCACACCAAAACCGCTAGCAGATCCACAAAATGCTAGCGGTTTTTGGAGCTGATTTCAGAGCGATTCTAAGTACCGTATTTCGCGCCGTATAAGACGCTCCGGAATATAAGACGCACCCAGGTTTAGAGGGCAAAAAACAGGGAAAAAAATATATATAAACTAAACCTGGTGCGTCCATATTTCAGGAGTGTCTTATGCATGACCTCCCCCAAATGGTGTCCTCCTGTGTAGCTCATGTGCCCTCTTATTTTACCCTGTCTACCCTAAGTGTCTTGTGGTCTCCCCCCTGTGCCCTCTGGTCCCCCCGTGTCCTCTGGTCTCCCCCCTACGTCCTCTGGTCTCCCCCCTGTGCCCTCTGCCCCCCCCCCCTGTAGTTACCCCCCTGTGGTCTCCCTTGTACCCTGTGGTTGCCCTCCTGTGTCCTCTGGTCCCCCCTGTGCCCTGTGGTTTCCCCCGTGTCCTCTGGTCCCCCCCTGTGCCCTGTGGTTGCCCCCTGTGTCCTCTGGTCCCCTCCTGTCCCCTGCGGTTGCCCCCCTGTGTCCTCTGCCCCCCTGTGATCGACCCCGTGTCCTCTTGCCCCCCCCCCCGTACTCTGTGGTCCTCCTGTGTCCTCTGGTCCCCCTCCTGTGTCCTCTTGTCCTCCCCCCTGTACCCTGTGGTCACCCCCCTGTGTCCTCTGGTCCCCCCTGTGGTCGCCCCCCTTTGTCCTCTTGTCCCTTCTGTACCCTGTGGTCCACCTCCTGTGTCCTCCTGTCCCCTGTGGTCCCCCCTGTGGTCGCCCTGCTGTGTCCTCTTGCCCCCCTCCCCCCCAGCGTCCTCATGTGTCATTAGAAGCCAACACTAGAGGAAGCCGCACGGGGAAGCCGGATGTCTTCAATCGCCGCGGGCAAGATGGAGGCGGTAAGCTGCTGCTGCCGCCGCTGACTGCAGGGGACCCGGAGACATAAGCGGGGGGGACCGGAGACATAAACGGGGGACAGGCCAGGCCAGCGGGGACACATGAGGACGCTGGGGGGACACAGGCAGGGAATCCCCGATGGCGTCGGGTCGGCGGGTTGTATCGGCAGGCGCGTGGAAGTCGGGGATTCCCTGCCTTTGCTGTATAAGACGCAGGGACTTTTTCTCCCCATTTTTGGGGGAGAAAAAGTGCGTCTTATACGGCGAAAAATACGGTATGTTTAGAGACGTTTTCTAAACACACCTAGCGGTTTTGGGTGCTTTTTTGGGTAGCAAATTACACATATTGTTACAGTAAAAGCTGTTACTGAACAGCTTCTGTAACAAAAACGCCTGGCAAACCGCTCTGAAGTAGCGTTTTTCAGAGCGGTTGCGTTTTTCCTATACTTTACATTGAGGACGAAACGCTTCCGAAAACTGTAAACGTGCAGCAGGAGGCGCATTTGCGGCTTGCCAAAAACCTCAAACCGCCGGTGTGCACCATCCCATTGCAATACATTAGCCAAGCATTTTTCCAGGCGGATGCGGCCGGTGGATCGCTCCAAAAACCGCTCGGTGTGCACTAGGCCTCAGACACTTCTGCAGAGACATAGATCAGCAGGGCTGCCAGTCAACTCATATAGTTTAAGGGCTCTTTCACAGTGCGACGTTAAAGTCGCACGTTACAACAACATGTAACGCACAGTAACTTACAGCAATGAAAAATCAATGGGCAGTTCACAGTGCAGACGTTGCGTTGGTGTCTAACGCTGCACGTTAAATGAAAGTGCTGCATGCTATGCGTTATACACATTTTTAGCAGCGTTAGACTAGTTTTCACATGCTCAGTAATGTTTTCTTTTTTCTTTTTTTCTTCTTTTTTACGCATGCACCATTTTCGTTCTATCACTGTGCGACAAAAACAGCGCACAAAACGCAGGGCTAAATAACGTCAAAGTTATAGTCTTTCAATGCATCACATTTGGGGGCACGTTATGCGACCTTAACGTCGCACCAAACGCAACGTCTAAGGCCCCGTTCACACTGCACGCGTTTCCAGCCGCGTTTTGGAAACGCGTGCAGGTGGCCGACACGCACGACATCAGACAGTGCATAGAGTGCACTGTCTGATGTTTACACTGCATGCATTCCGGACCTGTGCGGTCCAGGAACGCATGCTGCACGCATTTTTTGCCAAAATGCGTGGCTGTCCCATTCACTTTTCAGTGATGGGATCAGCCACGCAACGCATACAAACGCGGATGGCGTGCGTTCGTACGCGTTGCGTTCCACATGCGTGGCCGTCCGCGTTTGTAATGTGAACGCGGCCTTACTGTGTAAGAGGCCTAAAAGGAAATTAATATAGCAGCCACCGTATTCTTCTCATTTAAGTTGCCCTTTAAAGGAGTTCTTTTGCATCCTAATAATCAAACAAGCTGACACAAGCTTATATCGGCCCCCTGCAGCAGTAATGTCCCATGCCGTCCTCTTCCGAAGCGCTGTTCCTCTCCGCCGGTCCCGGTGTAATCACACGAGTTATTACACTGCAGCTGTGAAGTAAGCTCCCGATGACGCGAGCAGGAGCTAACATTATTCATCTGTTTAGACAAATATTAAACCGGAACCGGAGGCGGGAAACGGAGCATTGTAGGAGGACGGCACGGGACATTACAGCTGCAGGGGGCCGATAGAAGCCCCAGATAAGTGTCAGCTTGTTTGATTGATTTTTAGAATCCCACAGAACCTCTTTAAAGACCTAAACTCAAGCACTGCAGTCAAGGAAAACAAATACTACTGCGCATGCACACACACCGACAAGGAGAACTTTGGGGCTCCCAGAGCTGGATCCCTTCTACTGTGGAGGAAGGGGGAAACCTCTTTAGGATACAAAGGCCTCCCCTTCCCTGAGGTAAGTACCCCCCCGGCCCCGGGGCACTTTTCTCTTAGAGTTACACCTTAAGAAAATAAGAGGGTATATGGGAGGGAAAAAGTAGGAGGCATTGGTGGGGAAAACAACTACAATTAGATTGCAAGCCTACATATTGTCAGTATTGGCAATCTGTGGGTAGATTGCCAATATAGGTAGCCTTGCAAGTTCCTCTCCCCCCCCTCCCAACCCGCATACATATGAACTGCCCGCCGGGAGACTGAGGCGCAGGATACAGCTGGTATACGGCTATTGCTGGAAGCCAAATTGCAGTGTTTTAAAAGCAACTTCAGCACTGTCTTCTGATGGCGCCGAAGTTACTGACTGTGCGCCGCTATAGCCATAATTCGTATTTCGGTCTATGATGGCGCTGGCTGCGCCCAAATCTCCTGCACTGTTATTACAGTGCTCGCCCCCCACCCCCGAATAATTATAGGTAGCCTAGTCCCACCATCAGAGAGCTGAGAGCTAGGCAGTGACTCACCACAAAGTTCGGCTCCCCCCTTGCTCACTCCTTGCTGTGCTGCCCTGCGGAATAGTTCACACCTCAGATCATCGGTAAGCCAGCTGCAGAGAAGTGACAGTCAGGAAAGCGGTGCACAGTGACGGCGCGTATACTTCAAATACAGGAAGTGAGCAGTGATGTCCCTTTCTGTATCTGCACCATTACTGTGCACCATTTGCCTGGCTGTCTCTTCCCCACTGATCTGAGGTCTGAAGTATGCTGCAGAGCAGCACTGCAAGGAGCTAGGGAGGAGGAGCCAAACTTTGTGGAGGCAGGACAGGACCAGGACAAGTGGCATGCGGGCAATAAAGTGGCAGGCAAACCTGGTGTGGACCACCTGGCCAACAGCAAAGTACCACCGGTGGTACACGTACCACAGGTTGAAAAGCCTTGCTGTAGAGTATTTAGAAGAAGCAGTTTCAGCTGACTTGGTTTGAGAGTCTGATTTTTTTTTTGTGTTCCTACTATTAGGGAATATTTCTGAGTAATGCTGAAATGTCTTTTTAAATAAACTCCTGTCACTTTCTTGCTGCGTTTACGTGTGGTGTGATTTCACCCTGAAGCGGTCTCTCTGGCCTTGCTGAGTTGTCTCTCACTCATTTGTGGATGAGATGTCTCCCTTTTTGGCTCCGGGTGCTGTCTCTCACAGTCCCTTCTCTGTGTGTCATCTGTGAACATCTGCTCTGCTGCTGGGTGCCATATCTCTCTCTTTGAGCTCAGTTTCTCCCCCTCTAGTGCCTGCCTCCTCACCACACGCTGCCTGTGTCATTCTGAGGTAAAATCAGAGAGGGCTTGCCTCTTCAGCTGGAGGGGCATTCCCAACCTCTGTAACTGGCACCTGCACCCTGTCTGAGAGCAGAACAGCCATCTCGAGTGCTGGCTGCTTGTTCTGTGTAAAAACAGCCTGTGCCAGCATTATTTCTCATAGCTGATGCTGGCCAAGGGTAGAAATAAATCTTTTTAAAATTAAAGAAGCTGCGCTATTTGTAGCAGGGCTACACAACTACCACCACCACACATCAAGGGAAGGCAGTAGGCAGGCTGTGGGCAAAGGAGCAGGAACGGCTACCACACATCCAAGGAAGGCAGCAGGCATGGCATGCACGTCCCGAGGTAGTCACCAAAAATAACAATACAGGAGGACTTTCGAGGCCCTGCTGTATATGACACTGATCGACTTTACTGCCTGTAATGAGAATCTGTTATGGAGGGCAAGTCTGCCATCCATTTAAGTGAAAGGTATGCACTGACTGCCAGGTTTAATACAATGTGCAGTCAAAGATGCAGTGAAATGTATGCAGTGACTGCAAACAGCTATTTGTGTAGTGACAACCGTGCTGGACTGGTGCGCACCAAGAGTGCAGGTGATGGCCCATATGGTCGCCGGGCTGAGGTAGCTGAATGACAGAACAGTGACTATCCAGCTGATCAAATTTGGTCTGTCCACAATGAAGCAACGACCTTAGTATCTTTGGTGCCCCCCCCCCCCGGCACACTCATATAGCCGTCGGTCATTGCTTCATTTTGATACGCAAGCCCCTTCACCGCGGCAAGGTAATGATCACGAAGGGGAATTGGCACATGTACATGCCTTTTGTTTTGTTGTTGCAGCTGCAGTGCAGCCAGAAAAATTAGGCAGGCATGTACACGCACCAGAAAAAATATTATAGCGACCGCTGCTATCAGCGGCTTTAAAAATTCAGGAATCCACCTGGAGTCCTGGCCCTGTTGGTGGTGGCGGAGAAGGCAGTCAAGCAACCTGCAGGCAGAGCTGCTGTGTGGGGAGCGACTTAGTCTTGGGGAAGGCAGTCACACAGCGTGCAGGCAGAGATGCTGTGTGTGGGGACTGACTAAGTCTTCGGGCAGGCCTGAGCGTGCTTTGCAGACCAGGCATCCGTGGTCAGATGGACCCTTAACCCAACGCTGTGTGCCAGAGATGTCACCACTTGCCTTTCAACATCACGGTACAGTTTAGGTATCGCCTTTTTTGAGAAAAAATTGTGTGATGGTATGTTACACTGCGGTGTCTGGCTTTGCTTTGGTGTGCTGCTTTTCCTTAGGTGGTCATCCCATTGCAGTTTGTGCTTTGTAATCATGTGCCTTCGTAAACCTCAAACAGACCTGCCAGGTGGCCTGCCTCTGCCTTTTGATTTGTCCATATTGGGGGGGGGGGGGTGAAGTGCAAGGTATGCACTGACTTGACTAATACAATGTGCAGTCACACAGGTGCAGTTAACAGGTATGCACGGAGTGGTATATCACACTGCATGCACTCACGTAGGTAGGTGTATATCACACTGTGTGCACTCACATAGGTAGGTGGGTGCACTGAACACAACAGGTAGGTATATGCAGTGATGGGTATTACAAATGTGCACCTGTCACACACACGTATCGTGAACAGGTAGAGTGACTGGTGGTATTAAATATCACACTGCGTGCACTCACGTAGGTAGGTGGGTGCACTGTGAACAACAGGTAGGTATATGCAGTGATGGGTATTACAATGCACACCTGTCACATACAGTCAGGTACCGGACAGGCACAGTGACACTGCGTGCGCTCAGGTAGGTAGGTGGGTGCACTGAAGTGAACAACAGGTAGTAGCTATATACAGTGATGGGTATTACAATGTGCACCTGTCACACACACAGGTAGTCACTGAATGTGCTGGGCCTGGCAGTAGCAGACACAGTAGAAATTACCAAGGCTGTCTATGCAACACAAGTGTCTGTGGGACACGCACAAAAAAAAAAAAAAAAAAAGATCACAAGATTAGCTCTCAAAAGAGCTGTTGTGGGGTGCTTTTTTAGCAATAAGAATCAGCAAGGAGCAAGATAAGAAGCCTACAAGAGCCTAACTAAGCGTTCCCTATGTGAGTCTGCACAGCAGCTCTCCCTTCTCTAATTACAGCAAGAACACGAGTGAGTGAAAAGCCTGATGCTGCCTGCCTTTTATAAGGGGGGGAGTGGCTCCAGGAGGGAGTGTAGCCTGATTGGCTACAATGTGCCTGCTGACTGTGATGTAGAGGGCCAAAGTTGACCCTCATGATGCACTATGGGGGTGAACCGAACTTCCAGAAAAGTTTGCGGTTCTCTGTGATCCTGAACCCCGGAAGTTTGCCGGCAAACCGTTCGGGCCATCTCTATTGGTGGGCTATGATTGCTCCCAGAATGTTTCTTTTTTTCTTTATAAATATTTATTGTATTTTTTTATTAATACATTTTACTATTTATTTATTTTTTAACTCCGCCCTCCCTACGCCCGGCAGCCAATCCTAGTGATCAGCTCTCAGACATCAGCCTATTAGAGCCAATTGCATGGCTGTCCCCAGTACAGCGCTGCCATTGAACGCAGTGCGGTACTATGTAAATAGATGGCGGTTTTGCCATCTAACAGTCTCCTAGCGGCGATTGCCGCTGGGAGGCTGATGACGGAGAGGAGCTCCGTCATTCCAGCAGGGATGCGCGCACATCGGCGTCCGCAATCCTCTGCAATACCCACCCCTACCACTTCACGCCAATTGGCGCGGAGTGGTCCTGGGGCTGCCGCCGCGTTCACACCAGACGACAGCCAGGTGTCTATCTGTGGATGAGTTCAGAAATGTAGGTCAGGCAAGACTTATGTTTGGATTTTTTAAGACAGACACAGTATCTTAAAGCTGATTCTGCAATTAGGAAGCCAGTGAAGGGATTTACAGAGGGAGGCCATGGGAGGTGGAGGAATTAATGATTTTAGCTGTCACTAGATTACAGGGATGGTCAGAAATGATGATTTCCGATTCCATTGAAAATCCGAGGTACAGAAATGACGATACCACGGTAATCCGATTTCTGATTCCAGTTTCCGACTTTCTGCAAAAAAAGTGTGGGTTTTTAAGGAATCTGTAATGTTTTTCCGATGACTGTAATAATTACGGACATCCCAAAAATATTACTTGGTAATTTTAAAAGGACAACTATCACAATTAACTAAAATTCTCAATGCCACATACATTTCCAGTAATTACTAGCAAAAAGCAATACAAAGGCTTTTTTTTTCATCTTTTCATGTTTTATGTGAGGCAGGGAACACACTTGACTTTCAGTTTTCCGCGCGCGTTTTTCTGCATACTTTTTCTGCACACCAAGTGTGTCTCTATGCAGGAAAACGCATGCGTTTTTTCATAGCAGCTGATGTAATTGACACAAAAAACTGACAAAATGTGCAGAGTTATGATGCAGAATGTCAATTTTTTTTCTGCGCGCGAACAAAATATTAAGTGTGTACTAGCCCATTAATTAACATGAGTTCTCAGTTTTTCTGTGCAGAAAACGTGCACGAAAGCAGTCAAGTGTGTTCCCTGCCTCAAGAAAATATGACATTTAACAGTTTTCACTGTGGGAATTACTATAGAGGACTGTGTCCAGAACATCCAGCATACTGAAGCAATCTTCACCTGCAGTAATCCTATGAGTAAAATGTGTTCAGAATGATAGAAAGCAGAAATATTCATAAGCTGCAGCTCTGTGTGCCTGATCCTAGGAGTTTGGCAGTGTCTGGGGTATAGAAGGGGCAGATCTTGCCGATGTTATGGAGATGGAAGTTGGAGGACCTGGTAATATTTGTGATGTAGGGAGGGGTTTCCTATGTACTGCAATTTCCCCATCCCCTGGATGTTAGGATAGCTTCAACATGGGCATAGACAATATGTATTTTTTACTCAACATTTTACTTATTTTATTTCAAATCTGATCATAAATTACCTTATCTAAGTTAGTTTTTAAATACATCTCCTAAACAGATTTTCTATGAGGATTTTCATTTTCTTAAAAGAGGTTTTGATGATTCCATGTCCTGTATGGGCTAACATATGCAAAATTTGTCATGCTTGCTATTACGAATATTGCTCTTTACGCTTGAAGGTCTGCAGAATTATATATCAGCAATGGTAATATACAGCAGAACCTTTAAAAAAGAAAAGAAAGCAATAATGTTTTCCTATGTACATGTTTGGAAACCACACAAGTGTGAAGATGGCCAAAGTGTGAAACAAATTTGTTAAACTGAAGCAGTTTTCTACTATTTTTTTCATGGTTTGAAAAGGTCAAAGAACCCGAATTGTGAAATTCCCAGACCTACTGATAAAACTGATACTATCTACCATAGCATTTATTGGCAGCCAGATTAGTAATTAAATGCTCCTGTGAACTATGACCAAGACAAAAAGCATTATTTCATCTGCTTTTTTACATGACTTAACCACTTCTCTACCACAGGGTTTTTCCTCTAAAAACCACAGCAATTTTAACATTTCAGGGAGGCAAGGGTTAATGGACTTAATGGGGGTATAATTTATAAAAAAAAAACCTAACTGATGCTGATCACTTACTAATGCTGTATTAGTTATCTGAGATCCTCTCACGAGTGATCTCAGTAACTGTAACAGCATAGTGACTGATTCAATGTTTACACACATTCTGAATGAATGAGCACTGCCATTGGCTTTGGCAGTGCTTATTCAAACTTGTAAGCACTTTGATTGGGTGACCAGCAGGTGGCGATCGTGACCGCACATCCGCGTGCACGCGAACGCGCATCCGCATGCACGCGATCGCGCACGCGAACGCTCACAGCGGGAAAACAAACAGGAGATGCCTATCTACGCCCCTGTGCCCCAGGTGAATTTTAAAGGGGCGTAGATAAGCGTGGCAAGGGTTGCTACGTGGTTAATTGACAGAGGCCACTATGCTAATTATAAGCAAATGCTATTTGAACAATAATTTATGGGAATGCTAGCAGGTAAAGAAAAATGATGTAAAGTATGACATTTTTGCGTTTAAAAATGATTCGTTTTCTTCAATCTTATTTGCTTAATTTTTAGAAATCAGAAAAAAACCTTGTTTTATATAACAATTTGGAGCTCACAATGTTGAGGCTAGTTTATAGCATATTTTCAGATTTGCAGATTTAGCTCTAGGCAAACTAGGCACAAGCCTAGAGGCACCAGTGTGCTGAGACGTGGTTCACCATACTGGGTTTGCACTGATATCACTGGCCCCTAGAGGAGAGAGACCTTGATGGGCACACTCACAATTTGCTCTGGATTTGTGGATTTGCTGGAGGGCAGAATTGAGGGTGCCAGAACTTCTGTGCCTACAGGCTCCCAAGATATAAATCATGCCCTGTGTTTGTACCAGGGTGTGATTAGTTCATAGCATGTTTAACTCTTTCTATCTGTTTTCACAGACAGTTATATATTACTTTCACACAGGGTATGCCTCTCCTTTATTTCCTATTTTTATTTCAAGAATCATCTATAGAAATATAACTCACAATGAACCATGTGGGCACAAGATTACATATCAACTATTCCCATGCACAACGCAAGACTTCTCCCTTCTAATCCCCATTAGGCATGCCGCATAGGCAATTCCCTAATCCTATCTACTGACCACCCATTCAGTGGTCCTCTACCTAGTGTGTCCCTACTCCTCCCTTGATTGTAAGCCTTTAGCATTGTCCTCCCCTTATGTATTCCACTTTATCACACACCCTCATTACAGAGCACCCATAGTCCTGAATTAGTCTTGGTCTAAACTTGGTCTCCATAACCATCACTACACTGTGTGATTCTGTACGTTTGTTTTCTTGTATGACCTAGGGCTGTCTGCTTATTTATTGATGTCTTTAACCTTATTTATTATACAGTGTTGCGTAATATGTTGGCATTTATAAATACAGTAAATAATGTTGGCACGTATGTGCATGGAAGTAACCACATATATCAGCAATAGTTAAAGGCCAGAAAATAAAGCAGGCTCCTTAGTGGCCCACTATAAAGCCAGTGAGGAAGGTCAGAGAAGATATTAGGGAAAACAGCAGAATAACCACAGACATGTCACCATATACATGCCAGTGTTATGCAGGTTTTTAAAACTCTCATTATGCATAGGGGCTGTTTTTTTTTTTTCTCACAAAATGATGCTTTGAAGGACAACTGAAGTTATAAGCATATGGAGGCTGCCATACTTATTTCCTTTTAGGCAATACCAGTTGCATGGAAGCCCTACTGATCTATTTATCTGCAGTAGTGTCTGAATAACACCAGAAACAAGCATACAGCTAATTTTGTCAGATCTGACAATGTCAGAAACACCTGATCTGCACATGCTGGTTTGAGGTCTATTGCTAAAATTATTAGAGGCAGAGGATCAAGAGGATAGCCAAGGCAACTGGTTTTGCTTAAAAGGAATAACAATATCGCAGCGTCCACATCCCTCTCATTACAGTTGTCCTTTGTTTTTAAAGTCACATTTTAAGTACCAGTATTCTGCAAATTAAACATGTTTGCCTGAAATACATTTTGTTTTCCACTGCTCATAAATACGGACAACCAGAGTTTCTTGTATAGTTATTATCAGGCTTTAAAAAGTTCAGGCACAGAATCTTGTGAAAACTACAAATGCATACATACATAAATACTAGTTTTGTGTATTTTTCTAAATAACATTGACTTGCAATTCAGAAAAAAAAACACTCTACAAGTATTCAACAGTCATAGCTGTAGAATTACAGAGTGCACACTTCAAAGGTTATTTCAATTTAAAACTTGCCTTTTGCAAATGAAAAACAAATAGATTTGAACCATTTGAATGAAGCTGGAAAATATTCTTTAACACTATAATCCTGAAAAGCTATAATTTCTCTGAGATGGCCACACTGTTGCCTTTTTACCTTTTCAGCACTGCACAGTAGAGAAGCATACTAGTGTTTAATGTCGCCTAAGATCTGCCAATCACTTAAATGTCATGAACATCAAAGTGTAGGTGGTGTGTGATTTATCTACTGTGGCAAAAGATACTTTGACTTACAATACATTTTTTTCCACACATCTTCCAGTTTTGTTATACAAATAATTCTCAGCTGATGACAGACTTCCCAGGTACACCCCTATAATTTTCCTCCGGTGGGAGGTAACATAACCATAACTTCACAGCCAGTCCCAGACCCATGGGCACTAGTAATTTTCAAATACCTGCTAAGCATACAGAGCTAAAACAAGGGAAACTCTGTTGATAAAAGTATACTGTTCTACAGTATTAGCAATATATATATATATATATATATATATATATATATATATATACACTGTATATATATATATATATATATATATATATATATATATATATATATACAGTCTGATGCGAAAGTTTGGGCAACCTTGTTTTGATTTTCCTGTATAAATCATTGGTAAATCATACGATAAGATATGTCAGTTAAATATATCATGTAGGAGACACACATAGTAATATTTGAGAAGTTAAATAAAGTTTATTGGATTTACAGGAAATGTGCAATAATTGTTTAGATACAATTAAGCAGGTGCATACATTTGGGCACTGTTGTCACTTTATTTATTCCAAAACCTTTAGAACTAATTATTGGAACTCAAATTGGCTTGGTAAGCTCAGTGACCCCGACCTACATACACAGGTGAATCCAATGATGAGAAATAGTATTTAAGGGGGTCAATTGTAAGTTTCCCTCCTCTTTTAATTTTCTCTGAAGAGTAGCAACATATGGGTCTTAAAACAACTCTCAAATGACCTGAAGACAAAGATTGATCACCATCATGGTTTAGGGAAAGGATACAGATAGCTGTCTCAGAGACTTCAGCTGTCTGTTTGCACAGTTAGGAACATATTGAGGAAATGGAAGACCACAGGCTCAGTTCAAGTTAAAGCTCGAAGTGGCAGACCAAGAAAAATTTCAGATAAACAGCAGCAACGAATGGTGAGAAGAGTCAGAGTTAACCCACAGAGTAGCACCAAACACCTACAACATCATTGCTGCAGATGGAGTCACTGTGCATCGTTCAACCATTCACACACTTTACACGGCGGCCGTGTGTGTGTGCTCAACGGTTGCGCGGGGGAGGGGGGGCACCGGGCAACCGTGTGGTGGGTGGATCAGTGGTGACAGACCTTTCCCATTTTTAAACGGGCTATGGTCACTAGTATGATGTATTTAACTGCCATTTTTTATCGTAAAAAAAAACTATTTATACAGGAAAATCATGACGATTAACAAGGTGCATCTCATTGTATATATATATATATATATATATATATATATATATATATATATATATATATATATACACAAATATATATATATATATATATATTTGTGTATATATATATATATATATATATATGTATATATATATATATATATATATATATATATATATATATATATATATATATATATATATATATAATTTTTTTCTCACAAAAGCAACACTAAGTACACTTTAACTTTATTTAAAAGGTTAACCACTTTGCGACCCCCTAACGCCAATTGTCGGCCGCAGAGTGGCTCTAGTGATGGGTGCACTGGGTGCACTGGGTGCCAGCCTAGGTGGGGGTTGACAGGTGCAGGCAGGCAGGTGGGGAGAGACAGCGGGAGCTAGCAGCTATGCCTCTGAAAGGACGCATTCTCTGCTATGTGGGTGGGGGGCTTCGGAGATCTTCAATCAACTTAATAGAAGATCGCAACATAAGAGGATACAGTTCGTTGGATCATTTACCGACGATATTGGCGTGGGAATTTTTTTTTAAGGTACAGGTAAGTATTTCTGGTTAATTAAGAAAATTAAAGGACTTTTTCGTGGTTGTGTTTTTATTTCATTTAACCCTTTGTGGAAATGGGTAAGGAGTACTTTGTACCTCTATACTCATTTCTCCTGGGAGGGGGTGTGCATCTGGGGTCCCCATCTTAAAGGGGACTCCCAGATGCCACCATGAACCCCCCAGGGAGTCGTCGCCCCCACCTCCTCCTGGGGCACCAGAGGTGGGGAAGAGCCCCTTGTCCATGGATTGGACAAGGGCTCCGGGGGGGGAAGGGGAAGGCTTGGCTGCCCCCCCCCCCCCCCCGGAGCCCCCCATACCATGGACCATGCGGGCTGGTATAGCTCAAGGACTTACAAGGCCACAAGTATGAAAAAAGTTAAATACCATTTCATAATCCAGATCCATGGAGGATGCCATCTGCGCCCCCCCCCCCCCCGTTCATTCCGCCATGGCACCAACAGTAATACCGGCCGCGGTCGGGTCCCGACCCCTCCAAACGGATCGGGTTCTCATTCCCCCCTCAATATGGCCGCCACAGATTGCCGCGGCTGCACAGTCCGCATAGATGCGATTGCAACTGCGCAGCTCTAGGTCCTCCTCCCGATGCGTCCAATGTATGCACGCATATTGATGACGCAGCAGGAGGAGGCTCTACAGCTGCGCAGGTGCAATCGCGTCTGTGCGGACTGCGCAGCAGCGGCAATCTGTGATGGCCATATTGAGTGGGGAATGAGAACCCGACCTGTTCGGAGGGGTTGGGAGTTGGGACCCGATCGGGGCCGGTATTACTGCGGGAGCCATGGGGGAATGAACGGGAGGGCGCGGATGGCTTTCTCGATGGATCTGGATTATGAAAAGGTATTTAACTTTTTTCACATTTGTGGCCTCAGAAGTCCTTTAAATATTCTTTCCTGCTATCTTTTTAACATATCCTGCAAATTTGGTGTTGCTAGGATGTAAGGGGCCTTTGCTATTAACTGCTAAAGTCGGCGGGTGATGATAACCAACCAGAATTATAGGGGTGCAAAAGTGCTGAATTCTGCCATAGGCTTCCATTAGGCTCCCTATTTTACTTTCAAAAATCTCAATTTTTTTCAAAGGGCAATGGCTCAGCAGTTGCAAATATTCTAGCATTGTAGGAACTCTTAGGAAGATCATTACTGATGAGTTTCGGGCCCCTAGGCCAAAGAGGTCATAGCCTAGGGTCACAAAAACCTGTTTATTTGGGCAATTTCAATGGTAGAGATTTTGACGAACATAAATCGCAGCCATTGTCATTAGCAACGTCTGAATCTCACGACATGTCTCATGCACGTAGAAGGCATATTGTTATACTTTTACTCCAAAGTTGGGTTCCATACATCTCTGCAAACCAGAGTTGCAGGGGTGCAAAAGTGGTCAAATCCCCCATAGGCTTTCATTGGGCTCCCTATTTCACTTTCCAAAATCTCACATCTTTTCAAAGGGCAATGGCTCAGCAGTGGCAAATTTTCAAGCATTGTAAGAACTGTTAGGGGGATCATAAATGGTGAGTTTCGGGCCCCTAAGCCGAAGAGGTAATAGCCTAGGGTCAAAAAAACCTGTTTATTTGGGCAATTTCAGTGGTGGTGATTCTGACGTACATAAATCGCAGCCATGGCCGTTAGCAACGTCTGAATCTCACTTAATGTCTCATGCAGGTAGAAGACATATTGTTAGACTTGGACTCCAAAGATGGGTTCCCTACATCTCTGTAAACCAGAGTTACAGGGGTGCAAAGGTAGTAAAAACCCCCATAGGCTTTTATTGGCTCCCTATTTCACTATCCAAAATCTCACATTTTTTCAAAGGGCGATGGCTCAGCAGTTGCACATTTTCTACCACTGTAGGGACTCTTAGGGGGATCATGACTGGTGAGTTTTGCCACCGCTGAGCCATTGCCCTTTGAAATGGTGTGAGATTTTGGAACGTGAAATAGGAGACCCAATGAAAGCCTATGGGGGATTTTACCACTTTTGCACATCTGTTGGCCGCTAGCCAATTGGAAGAGGCAGAGAGGAGAGGGGCGGCGCAGCGGGAATGGAGGACGCCGTGACGTCATAGCTGGGGGCGGTGCTGGGCACAATGCGTCAGCGCACGCTGCCCGCCGCCCCCTTCGCTCGCCGGAGTCTTCTTCTATGCCGCGCATCTGCACTGACTCTAGCTAGTGCGGCCAAAGGAGGGGAGACCAGGAGGAGCCCCAGACACCGCCGCTGGAACTGGAGGGAGGTGAGTGGCACCTACACCTAACTACTCTATACCTGGCTAACTATACTGAAGGTCCCTACACCTAACTACACTATACCTGGCTAACTATACTGAAGCCACCTACACCTAACTATTCTATACCTGGCTAACTATAATGAAGGCACCCACACCTAACTACACTATACCTGGCTAACTTTACTGAAGACCCCTATACCTATGTACCTATACTGAAGGCACGTATACCTAGCTACCTAAATGTTGGTAGATCTCCTGGGCTTGGCAAATTTTAAAGTAGCTCGCGAGCCGAAAAAGTGTGGGCACCCCTGCCCTAGGCTATGACCTCTTTGGCCTAGGGGCCCGAAACTCACCAGTCATGATCCCCCCCTAAGAGTCCCTACAATGCCTGAAAATTTGCCACTGCTGAGCCATAGCCCTTTGAAAAGATTTGAGATTTTTGAAAGTGAAATAGGGAGCCTAATGGAAGCCTATGGCAGAATTCAGCACTTTTGCACCCCTATAATTCTGGTTGGTTATCATCATCACCCGCTGACTTTAGCAGTTAATAGCAAAGGCCCCTTACATCCTAGCAACACCAAATTTGCAGGATATGTTAAAAAGATAGCTGGAAACAATATTTAATGGACTTCCTAGGCCACAAATGTGAAAAAAAGTTAAATACCTTTTCATAATCCAGATCCATGGAGGACGCCATCCGCGCCCTCCCGTTCATTCCCCTATGGCTCCCGCAGTAATACCGGCCCCGGTCGGGCCCCGACCCCTCTAAATGGGTCGGGTTCTCATTCCCTCCTCAATATGGCCGCCACAGATTGCCGCTGCTGTGCAGTCTGCATAGGCGCGATTGCGGCTGCGCAGCTCTAGGCCCTCCTCCCGCCACGTCATCAATATGCGTGCATACATCTGATGCATAGGGAGGAAGTGCTAAAGCTGCACAGCCGCAATCGCGTCTATGCGGACTGCGCAGCCGCGGCAATCTGTGGCGGCCATATTGAGGGAAAATGAGTTGAGTACCCAACCCGTTCGGAGGGTCGGGACTCGACCAGGGCCATTATTAGTGCTGGAGCCATGGCGGAATTAACGGGAGGGTGCAGATGGCGTCCTCAATGGATATGGATTATAAAAAAGGTATTTAACTTTTTTTCACATTTGTGGCCTCGGAAGTCCTTTAAAAAATGTTTTGTTTTTTTTATTTGCTGTGTGTGGGAAATCTGAAAAAAAAAATGGCGTGGGGTCCCCCCTCCCGAGCCTCTGTAACCCCTTGTCCCCCATGCAGGCTGGGATAGCCAGAATGCGGAGCCCTGGCCGACTGTGGCTTCGCACCCTGAGCTATACCAGCCCGCATGGTCCATGGTATGGGGGGCTCCGGGGGGAGGGAGGGGCGGCCAAGCCTTCCCCTCCCCCCCAGAGCCCTTGTCCAATCCATGGACAAGGGGCTCTTCCCCACCTCCAGTGTCCCAGGAGGAGGTGGGGGCGTCGACTCCCTGGGTGGGGTTCATGGTGGCATCTGGGAGTCCCCTTTGAGAAGGGGACCCCAGATGCCCACCCCCCTCCCAGGAGAAATGAGTATAGGGGTACAAAGTACCCCTTACCCATTTCCACAAAGGGTTAAATGAAATAAAAACACAACCACGAGAAAAGTATTTTATTATTCTAAATTAACCATAAATACTTACCTGTACCTTTAAAAAAGTTTTCCCACTCCAATATCCACGGTAAATGATCCAACGAACTGTATCCTCTTATGTTGCAATCTTCAATTAAGTTGATTGAAGATCTCCGATGCCTCCCACATAGCAGAGAATGTGTCCTTTTGGACGCATAGCTGCCGGCTCCTGCTGTCTCTTCCCACCTCCTCACCTGTCACTCTCACCCAGCCTGGCACCCATGGGTGCACTGGGTGCCAGGCTAGGTGAGGGTGACAGGTGCAGGCAGGTGGGGAGAGACAGCAGCGGAGCCGGCAGCTTCACGTCCTGCTCAGGACGCATTCTCTGCTATACTAACGGTTCTTGAATCATCCGGTTCTTTTTAATGAATCGGTTCTTTTTTTATGAATCGGCTCATTTTACTTTGAAACTTTAAAATTGATTTTCTCAAAAAGTATAAGGTCTTTTTGAAAAAAAAAATCCTCTTGTTCCCACTATTCCACTTAACATTCCCAACAATTTTGGTGTTTCTACTATTAACCGTTAAAGTCGGCGGCCATTAAAGTCTATGGGTGAACCGAACTTTGAAAAAAAAGTTCCCGGTTTTCTGCGAAAGTGAACCACCAAAGTTCACCTGGAACCGTTCGCCGAAGAACAGTTAGGCCCATCTCCAAGTGGCTCCCCAGGACCGCCTAACGCCAATAGGCATCAAGTCCTGGGGGTGGAGATTAGCAAGCAAAGCACGCACATCCGAGCATGTATCCCCGCACACATCTGCGCACGCATCCACACGCGCATCCCAGCTGAGTTACGGAGCTCTGCTCCCTAAACAGCCTGCAAGCTGCAGAAAAACTGCCAAAATCACTTGTGCAGAGCTGCCAGCTAGTGCAGCGCTGCATTGGGGACAGCAGTGTCACTTGACTGTCCCCTCGAGTGGCTCACAATTGGATCCCTCTCATAGGTTGATGCTTATGAGAGGGGATCAGTCGGCTGGATCTTGGAGGGAGAGAGGCCGGGGGGAAGAAAGTAAATAACAAAAAAAAAATTAATAAAACAAATAACAATAAAATTAATAGAAAAAAATTAAAATCGCAGCAGCAATCAGATGCCACCAACAGAAAGCTGTGTTGGTGGCAAGAAAAGGAGGCAAGATTAATTTTGTGTGCTAAAAGTTGTATGGTCCTGCAATGAACTGTTAAAGCTGCAGTGTGCTAAATTGTAAAAAATGGCCTGGTCACTAAGGGGGTGTAAGCCTGTGGTCCTCAAGCAGTTAAATAAAAAAAAATCTGAGAAACTGACATTTGTACTGGAGAAGATTTTAAGTTTGTAATTTTTTGAATAATATAACAAAAGTTCAGTTCATATACTGTATATCATGTAGAGTGAAAACACAGGATGTTTTCTTTATCTATATAACTAAATCATCTTTAGGAATAATTTAACAATCTTTCTATCAAGACGACTAGTCGTTAATTTTCTTAGATGGGATAGAAACATAAATGAAGGGTTTTAAAAAAAAAAAAATTAAATGTCGTTCTTCACAGCCGGGAGAATAAACAGCAGAAGAAAACAGTGTAATTTCTTTATATTCACTTATTCAGTTGTAACTGAAAGAGAAGTAAATGGTTGGCTGCAGTTGGGATTTGCAAGAACATCATTACCAACAAAATGTGTTTTGTTTAAAGGTAAAAATGCCATATGAGAAAGAACAGTTGTTGAGATTATTTTTTGAGAAATGTGTATAAGGTACAATATATGTGTTAACACGTAATTGGTGGTTACCAGGGGTTACACACCAATTGGCACCATATCACAAGAACTGCGATAAATTGACATCCTAACCGCAGCAGAAGGCAATGAAGACAGAACACAGACATCTTGAAAAAAAATAATGAAATGTATATGGTAATACAGGTATACATCATAAATGAAATGCAGGCATATGTCTTTAAGGGTACCATAGTGGAGTAGGAATCTGAAGTTTATGTTGTGTTTCATGTCTCTTAAATTTGACATCACCCATTGGGGGTACCATGATCGTGTCATATCTGTCAATCACCTTCAGAAGATCACAGGAGCTGGCTATTTGCTCATGTTGTCATGTGACCGATAAGACACTGCACAACTGTGAATGAGGCCTGCCTTATATGGACCTTCCTTCCCTGATACCCTGAAATGAGGTAATATGTCCTGGCTGAATATGTTTATGTTCTAGCTGAATATGTTTATGTTCTACACAGACTGAATGTTGGTACACAGGGCAGATAAGCTGTTATGTGTCCTTCTCTACCAGCAAAACATTCTGGTAAAACACAGAAGACATTTTTTTCTCTAGAAATGTCTATTAAAGAGAAACTCTGTATATAAAGTATCAGAGTAAACCATAGTTCTCTAATGCTAATAGAAGATTCTATATTGCAAGAAGCTGATTCATAAGATTGTTTCTTACAATATGCACTCCAAGCCTTGTTTGATCTTTACCAGAGCCATTGATAATGAGGCCAGATCTTGCTGCAAAGTGGCTCCCAGTTATTGGCCTTCACTGCTGTCTTGAACATAGTGATAAATGTAATTTATAAAGGAGAAGTAATGCCTAACACGGTACAATACTCTACTGCTACTTCAAGGGAAAAGTAAAAGACATGCTGAAACAGAAATGTGCACATTCAAACCACCCAACCCCCAAAGATAAGTAAAATAACTATGCAGAGACTAAACAACCTTTAAGTAACAGCATGGCACAATGTAATAAGGCTATATGAAGAGGGTGGGAAAACAAAGGAAAGTATTAGGGGCATGCAAACATCTACTTAGGTGTACCAAGCCCAATAACACATACCTTAGATTGCTAACAGAAATTGTATGGCCCGGTAAAAGTTTACAAAAATGTAATTTATTGATATACATAAAAACAGGATACATTTTAAAACAGCTTTACGTAAGATAAAATTGCAACATCCCTGTTGATTTACATACACTTCAGTACACCCACGATGTAATGGGGCTAACCATGTAAGGCAAAATACTTATCACGCTGGATAATGTGACAACAAGATACGGTAAGTCGGTAACAGGCCTGGGTCATACATAGTAAGGCAGATGTTCGAAAGTACAGAAGGGCAGAGACGGAGACAAGGTCGAGAACTAGCAAGGGCCATACACAGGAGATCAGATGACTGAAAGTACAAGGGCTGAGGCAGAAGCGAGGTCAAGGAGAAGCAAGAGGTCATCCACAGTAATTCAGTAAAATAACAAACGGCTCAACTAACGGATAAATATATATCGCAGATCTGCATATATATTTATCAAGAAACTAGCTGAAGCACAAGTAATAACAATTAGCAAGTCCCGCTACAACCAGCTAACTGATCGCTATCACTGGCGAGGACACACTGCAGCCCAAGGGCTTAAATACAGGAAGTGAAGGATCAAAAGCCAGCCCTCAAGAAAACCAGCCAATAACAGTAATAAACAGAGAGCAGCTGGCCAACAATTCCCATAGCCAGGAAATGTCAGCTGACAGCATGTCAGCTGACACCAATCTCTCATAGGACATCTCAGAGCATAAAAGCTTCTCTGAGTCACGCACTATCGGCTGGGGAGAGTGGAGGAACATGCAGGATCAGCCACCACAGCAGGGGAGCCAGGGAGGCCGCTGGAAGCATTTCTCTGCAGAGCTCTGTCTCTGGAGCTGGCTGAAGCTTTGCTGGAGCTGCTAGCAGGTAAGATTGTTACAATACTGTTGTCTTCCTACTCTACAATAGTACAAAAAATGAAGCTTCAGGCCAGAAGCAGTAGCGATTCAAAAGTTTGAAAGAAATGTGTTATGAATTGCTGTGGTGTTAATGATGACTTTATAGTGAAATTCCAAAAGTGCAAGTTTCATCTATAATGTGGAACACCAGTTCATGCAATTGTATTTGTGTAAAACATTGCTTTTCCCTGCTGACAAAGAACCAGCTAAAAAAATTAGTGCTAATCTCATTCGCCAATACCACTTGAAGACCAGAGGTTTATACCCCCTGGTGACCAGGCCATTTTTTACAATTCAGCACCTCACAACTTTAACGGTTTATTGCTCGGCCATACAACTTAGCATGCAAATACATTTTACCCACTTTCCTTCTTACAAATAGAGCTTTCTTTTGGTGGTATTTGATTGCTGCTTCTACTTTTATATATATATTTTTTAATAATAAAAAAGCTCTAAATTAAAAAAAAGCAACATACAGATAAGTTAATTGGCTTCCCCCTTAATTGACCCTAGACTAAGAAACATCAACTACACTATACATACATGGCAAATGGCTATTGCAGGGATTAGATTGTAAGCCCCTCCAAGGGACAGTTAGTGACAAAACAATATACTCTGTGCAGCGCTGCATAAGATGTAAGAGCTTTATAAATATGTACCTAAATAAACAGCCTGCCAGCTCCGATCACGGGGTTAACGTACGTGGTTGCTATACTATGAGGTTAACGTATGTGGTTGCTATACTATGAGGTTAACATATGTGGTTGCTATACTGTTGATTCAATGATCTGGAAAGGAGTGGGGATCATTGGAAACAATTGGCTGCAGCGCACAGCAGCCGCATTACAAATGTTCCAAACCCCAGTGGTGATATCACCCAAGGACAGAAGCCATCCGGAACCAGCATAGCGGAGCGGAAGTAGAGAGAACAACACCCTGGGACTTACAGCAGTGATACACCGCAAGAGCTTGGAGGTATGGACAGACCGTGGAAAAAGTTTTATATAAGGATCCGGAATAACAGCTGATGTATAAGAGCACGCGGGGGACCAGAGTCTTCTATATAAATGAAGGAATGGTGAGAGCATCATTGATTAAAACTGTGTCATCAAACTATGAGTTATATTGCCAAAAGACTTGTGGAGTTTGTTATAACACTCTGAACCCATAGTGGAAAAAGTATAGAAGTAACTTGGCAATCAGAAGGAAATTGTTAAGCGGTTTTGTATATCAACAGGAACTTTTTTGATAATAGCAGAAGCAGATTGTATTGTGCTTATTTTGTTGAATTTTTTTTTCTGTGCCTGATACTCATAAACCAGAGACTGTAGGAGCCCTTTTCCACTAAAATCATCCCAAACACACTGCAAAGTGATTGTGCTTATTTTTTTTCTAGATATGTGTTCAATTGTTTATTTGTTGGTTTCAGTAGAATTTGTACAAGATTTTTCATGGTGCAATTGCATTTGTGTTCATTACTAATCAATGTCATCACTAAGATGGAATTAAAACAGGGAAATCAAGAGAACATTGCATAGCACCCCATTTGGTGTGCAGTTTTTTTACATTTCCATTGATTTTAACCTCCTTAGCAGTAATTCTGAGTCAGGCTAGGTCTGTAAATCCAAATATTAGAGCGGTAACCCTGAACCTGGCTTGGGGTAACCGAAGGGAGGTATATGCAAAGCCAGCATGCAGCGAGCGTTTGTCAATCATCTCCCCTGAGATTAAGACGCTGGCAGCCACTCCTCTTCTGGTCCTCAGAAGCCCTCAATCCCTCTGGTGAGATTGTCATTTGATTTGTGAAGTCATTTGGCTATTTCACTATAGGGGTATAGCGCCACCTGGTGGACGGAGGGAGAATGGCAGCGCTGGATTCAGGTGAGGTGAATTATATGTAGGGTTGCTGCAGATCTATCTAGCAGTATGATTTTTTTCCCTGTTTTTAGGATCTAAAAGCTTGTGAAAAAAATGCACCACTTTTAGACATTAAAATCCAGAAGTAATCATACCGCCATAGAGGGTAACGCAAACACAAATGCAGAAAAAATGCAGCATGCCCTATGATGTTGTTTGTGGATAAATCAAGTAATATCAGTGATAAATGATAATCACAGTATCATTGTGATCTGTGATATATGAAAATTGGATTGCAATGTTGTTAGTGGAAAGGGCCCTAGCTCTTTATAGAAGGTCAAAGAGATTCAAGTAATTCTGAATTGGTACAAATTGCATACACATTTGTGAAGTTAGAAAATATACCAGTCATATGCCGCTGAAGCATTTGTTTGTTATGGATTTAAGATCATAAATTTGCATAAAAATAACATAAAACTTACATCAACTTAGAATTATTAGCTTCTCCTTGATCTTCCTTATAATTCCCTTTTCACATTAAGGCTACTTGCACACCAAGACGGTGCGTTAGGTGCTACGCTTCGAAAAAGCCACACTATAGGTGGCGAATCGCGATAGCGGCGGTGGGGACCCGTGGAGACATTACACTGGTAGGATCTTATCCATCACCATCCACTATTTCAGCATTTGGCTCTGCCTCTTTCATCATTCTCATTCACTTATTTTCTTTGTGCACTTTTCTATTTGGCCTTTGGCCGTTCTCTGATACACATTTACACGGCTCAGGGGATTGCTTCCCTCTTCCTGGTCACCCCATTCCTTTTTTCTACTTTCACTGGTCTCATGCGTTGACTTGGGACATCTATTGCACATGGATATATCTGATGTCATTGTATGTGTTACTATAGCGTTATGCACTTCTAGTGCCATGCACAGGTTGTTTGAGAATGATTATATTCTTCATTAGCACTTTATATGTCCGCCAGTTCTCCGATATTGTGGGTTTATATATTCCCCCATCATGTTTTAATAGTTTTTAATGTTTGTAATTTCAAATAAAGGATGTATTATTGTATTTGATAACGTCTGTTCTGGTGCGGTTATTTTGAGGTCATTGCTTTGGTTCAAGTATATGATGCTTATTTTCTGACCGTTCTGCACAGTTCAGATTTACACCCACTTGTTTCGATTACTTTTTTCGATAATTATTGGGTGATATATTGAGTTTGTAGGGGATGGTGCTCCCCATGTTGTAGCTATACAGGTGCTACGTTAAGGTCGCATAACGTGCACCTAACACAACGTATGGTGCTGCAAGTGAGGACGGTAGAGTGAGCCGCATTAGGCGGCTCAATTCCTATAATGTCTCCCAGAGTGGCGCTGATTGGCCATCGGGACCACGTGATGCGGAGCGAGACACTCCGCATCACGTGGTCCCGCCGGCCAATCAGCGGCCGCCAGTGCAGTGAATATTAAGTAGCCATGCGCGCGGCTACTGTAGCTGGCTCTCACCGCCTCCTCTCCGCCCCCCCACTGCGCATGTGCAAACAGTCTAACGCGGCTATAGCCGCTGTAACGCCGTAGCATGCTGCACTTTCCGGAGAACGTGCAGCGTTACATGTAACGCAACGTGGGCTGTGTGAACAGCCCACTTGTGTTACATTGCTGTGCGTTGGGGGAGCGTTACAGGCGCACTAACGTGCGCCTGTAACGTCTTAGTGTGTAAGCAGCCTAAATGGAAAATAAGCTATGGCTGCCAAATAAGCTATGGCTGCCTTTGAGCTGGCCATTTTTATAGGCTTTTATTGCTAAATTTAACTGCATCCATGATTTGGAGAAAATAAATTTAAGCACTTAAAACCAGTGAAAAACACTTTATAATACGTTTTTTATTTTTTGCATTTTTTGCATTAGAGTAAACATTTTTCACGTTTTCAGTGCAAATGCAGTAAAAATTACGATTTTCATCTTTTTGCAAATGTTTGCCATATTGCAAAAATACAAAATATTTTTGCAAAACATTTCTTGAAATCAAAAATGCAATTTTCAATGCAAAAATGACTTTTTGACAGTGACAATAACAGTTTTATTACCATTACAAACACTAAGTTACATACCTTACCTTTTCATAAAAATCATTTGTTATCTGAATGATAATTCACATGTTCAGAAATCACACAATCAGTAACCACCAAGCAAATGTTGACTTATCTTTAACTGGTTTTGTCAAATAAAATACACGTATAAATATTAAGATGCCTGCAAGTAACTTGATGTAAGAGCGGTGACAATCAGCAGTGCAAGAAGAGACTACAGGAAATAAAACGAATGTGTCATTTTGCAGGCCAGTCATTTACAGGGTGATCAAGAGGCTTTTATTTAGTGAATACATTTGCTCAGTAAGGTTTTTAGGGTCGCCCTTCATTTATTATTTTCCTTTGGAAGTACTTTTCGAGTGCAAATTACTGCAACCAGAAGCCTTGAACTGAAAGGCTATTATTCTCCGTGTTCAGATTAAATTAATTTTGAACAGTTTAATGCAGCATGTCCAAGTTCTAAGTCCAAGTGGTGTCAAATCTATTTCTCTGCTTTTTTAAGTTGCAGTCTCAAGGACAGCACGATTCCTGGTGAATGGGCTCTTGTAACGCATTTCGATATGCGTTATTATTTTCTTTCATTTGCTATAATCAAAAAGCAACAACTTCAAAATATCTTTCTTGGAAACCTATTTTAAATTGCCTAATATTTATATGTATGGTACATTGGGCAGATGGAAAACTACTTTGGCTTCTTAAATTAAGATTTTAGATGTAGTTTTAAGTCATTTTAATGTAATATTATCTACCATTCTGTTTCAATCATTGCTTCTTTGGTGGACTATATGCAGTGCTCTCTAAAAAGGCCAAAGCGTATCGCCTCTAATCTGAATTGACAAAGGTTGATCCTGACGCACTAATACTATTTCTTCAAAAGTTGCTCCCTGGCATTATATCAATGGGATTATTTACCACATTTCATTGCAGGCTAGAGTGTATTAACTTAAATTCATCAAAATGGTGCAGGGGATGTTTACACTATTTTGTAACCTGAAATGACTCTAAGCACAAGTCATGTGAACAGTGGGTTATGCCATGCAATTGTAAGGAAAGTTTTAGATGTGGCAAACAGCACTTTGTTCTGTTTCACACTTCCACTGTACTGACGTACTGCGTAATGTACAAAGCAATATGGAATTTGTGGATTTGAAACTCCAGAGGAACCAGTTAACAGAAAGCTTAAACTCAGCCCGTTCTACGAAAACCCCTTGCTTTTTTCCTCCTCATTGGCTATAACCACCACCTTCCCCAAGACAAGCTACATTAGTTGAAAGCTACTCAAGTCTCAAAGTTTACGCACAACCCTCTTCAATATGCTCTGCTGGTCACTATTCTGGGGATGTTACAGTCACTACAACTACTCCCATATTATAAAGCTCATATAAATATGCCAGCTGGATATTCCTGTGTTCATGCACTGGAGGTCCACTGTGCTTATTATTACTCAAATAAAAGGGAGATGAGGTGAACAATGAATTGTTTCAGCCTCATGAGCAAATCCATTCCATCGGGGTTCAGGTGTGGTAGAAGAGGAGAACTAATTACATATAGCATTGGTGAGATATAAGGAACAGAGACCCAAAACGGATATTTAATTAATGATTTCACACACAGCCATGGACAGTAATGCAGGATTTTTGTAAATAAGGAAAAGATTAGGCCAATAAATCGTCCAGAATTAAATATTCTTTACTTTGTGTTTGCAAGGGAGATGAAGGCATGGGCCTACCAGACTTGGAAAGGTATCACAGAGCTTCCCTCTTCACACAGATAGTAGATTGGTTCTAAAACAAGACTCACAAACAATGGGTAGTACTGGAACACCACATAAGTGGACTAAACCCTAGGGCATATCCCTCTATACCTAAAAACTTGAGGCCAACCCAAGACAAAATTTCTTGGCAGGCAAATATAACCCTAAAATATTTGGACAAATTAATCACAAAATATACAGTAACCTATCCACCTCACTAAGTCCACTGACAGCGATAAAATATAACCCAGAGTTCCCTCCTGGAGTCCACAGCCCTCAAATACTGCACATTTAAAGAGACTCATGGCCTCAGGTTAGACACTTGGATTCCGGGAATAGGCTCAACCCATCTCCCGAAGAGACTACACCACCAAATGTTACCAAATTTACCAATTTCAATATTCCAAAAACAGTTAACCAGTTTTTACAATTTTGTATCCCCTTAAGAAAGTGTTAACAGATGTCTCCTTTCATTTGAACTACTCTGCACCAACACAGAACCACAAGAACACACACTAGCACAAGTATACAAAATCCTGCTCACAGTGCCAAAACCACTGGTAAATGGTTTACTGACCATGGTATTACTGTGCTCAATTGGCCTGCCAACTCTCCTGACCTGAATCCCATAGAGAATCTGTGGGATATTGTGAAGAGAAAGTTGAGAGACACAAGACCCAACACTCTGGATGAGCTTAAGGCTGCTATCGAAGCATCCTTGACCTCCATAACACCTGAGCAGTGCCACAGGCTGATTGCCTCCATGCCACGCCGCATTGAAGCAGTCATTTCTGCAAAAGGATTCCCGACCAAGTATTGAGTGCATAACTGAACATAATTATTTGAAGGTTGACTTTTTTTGGTCTAAAAACACTTTTCTTTTATTGGTCGGATGAAATATGCTTTTTTTGAGATAGGAAATTTGGGTTTTCATGAGCTGTATGCCAAAATCATCAATATTAAAACAATAAAAGGTTTGAACTACTTCAGGTGTGTGTATTTGAATCTAAAATATATTAAAGTCTAATGTTTATCAGTATATTACAGAAAATAATGAACTTTATCACAATATGCTAATTTTTTTAGAAGATCCTATATATATATATATATATATATATATATATATATATATTTATAAATATATTTATATATATATATATATATATATATATATATATATATATTTATAAATATATTTATATATATATATATATATATATATATATATATATATATATATATATATATATATATATATATATATATATATATATATATATATATATATATATATATATATATATATATAATGCTACAAGTGAATGTAATAAGAGCATGGGCAATAGTTTATTTGAATGAAATGTGCCTAGGAGTACTGCAGTGTCACAGTACAACTGTATGTCTTGTTTCCTTGTAAGATCAATGTACAAGTTCTAGGTCATACAACATCAATTTGCTAGAAACAGAGATGTGGCACATGACTATTCCAACTGTTACCTTTCAGGGCACAAAAGCAAACCTATTGTCCTTAGGTGAATTGCTTGAAGATAGCATTGTCTGTAATCCTAACAGCATTTGATATTAAGTAATGGAAAGAGAATGCTGATGTTACCTGACAGTTGTAAATTGTACATATGGTTTGGATTGGCAATTTTATCTATATATTTATCTATCTACAGCTGTCTGTTTTTATATAAGCCTAATGATCCATCTACAAATGAGCAGTTTACAGGGTTTTTTTTATTTTTATTTTATTTGTGAAGTACGTGTATTAGCACATGACATTCTAACTCCTCTCAAGAAAGGTTTTTGTTGGCATAATTCCACATCTTATTTCTAAGGTATGAAAAACAATTTTGATGTGTCATTTTTACTGGAGGCCACCTTACATTTTGTATAACTATTTTAGCATTTGCAAAATTTTCATGAAGGAAAATCAGAAAAAGAGCGAGTTGATAAATGCATGCAAAATTGTCTTCTGTAATAATAAATACTTGATTGAAAATCGCGCAGGAGGAGTTCTCAGGCCCTGGTGGGCCGATTTGCATATTTTTTTTTGTTACACGCAGCTAGCACTTTGCTAGCTGCATGTAACTTCCGATCGCCGCCGCTCGCCGCCGATCTGCCGCTACCCGCCGTGCCGCGCAGTCCCCTCCTCCCCGACCCCTTGCGCAGCCTGGCCAATCAGTGCCAGGCAGCGCTGAGGGGTGGATCAGGACTCCCTCTGACGTCACGATGTCCATGACGTCGGTGACATCATCCGGCCCCGTCGCCATGGCGACCGGGGAAGCCCAGCAGGAAATCCCGTTTTGAACGGGATCTCCTGCTTACTCTGATCGCCGGCGGCGATCGGAGTGGGTGGGGGGATGCCGGTGTGCAGCGGCTATCATGTAGCGAGCCCAGGGCTCGCTACATGATTTAAAAAAAAATAATAAAAAAATAAGTGCTGCGCCCCCTCCTGGGCGATGTAATTGTATCGCCCAGAGGGTTAAGTCATGTCTTATGGCATTTCGATAACTACAAATCTATTAATATGAGAAATTCATAAATCCCAGATCCAGCTACCATTTTGAAATTTAAGTTTTCACCCCATTATATACATTATTTTTTATTTACTTATTTATTTTGCAATGCAAGAACCTATTTTATGATGCAGAGAGTTTAACCTCTGCATCTGGACAATCAAATGGTACAGCAGTTCACATAGACCTATCAACTGGCAAAATTGTGCTACCATGGTAACCTACTTTCACATAGATAGATGAGCAGATGGCTATTAGCTGGTTTGCAGCTGAAAACATGAGCACAGATGGAAATAACATCTATAAATAATGCCACATTTTTACTTGTGTAAGCTATTAGTTTGTATTTAACATTGTAATAGCAGGTTTTAAATCAGGATGATGCTGTTTATTGGATAACTTTTAAAGATAAGATCCAAAGAGTAAGTTTTCATCCTAATATATAGGTCTTTTTCAAACTCTATTTCTTAACCACTTAAGTCTACCTGGATGGATATATCCTTCCAGATAGACTGTGCAGCTGCCGCTGCCTGAGGAGCGCGATCACGCTCGCTCCCGCGTGCACTACCGCTGCCTGCCGTTACCCCCCCTCGATCAGTGAATGGGAATATCATTCCCATTCACCAATCTAAGTCCCCCGCAGAAAAACCGACACTCTCTAATCAGAGACCGTAGGATTTCGGCAAAAAAAAAGTTTCCCAGCCTCCTTGTAGTTCCTGGTAGCGTGATCATACGCTTGACTGTGGCCATCTTGTGGCCAAATAGTAAACTACACCCACAAACGTTTTTTACATTACATTTTTTTACATTTAAAATTATCTGTTTCTCACCCACACCAAAAATTACCCAAATACATTTTTTAATAAAAAAAAACAAATAGTTACCTAAGGGTCTGAACTTTTTAAATATACATGTCAAGAGAGTATCTTATTATATTTTTTCAAATTATAAGCTTGTAAATAGTGGTGGACGCAAATTGAAAAGATGCACCTTTATTTCTAAATAAAATATCGGCACCATAAATTGTGATAGGGACATAATTTAAATGATGCAATGTAACAATTGGTGTCAGCTAAACAGATTTTCTGATTATTGGTGCTCTGCAGTATCACCAATAATACAGATGCTATACCTGATTATGTGGTGATCTGCAGAATCACCAATAATGCTGACACAGCCAGACACAAGACTACCAATGTGAGATATTGTTTAATGCAACCGTAATGAGGAAGAGGAAGTATCCCGAGGAGCGGGTGATTCAGACAATACTGCAGCCAATGATCACCTGAGGAGCAGGCGAGTCAGGTTGTACTGCAGTCAGTGGACACCTGTGGAGCAGGTACCACCAACTGAGCTACAGAGAATGATCACCTGAGGAGCGGGTGATTAAGACTATACTGCAGCCAATGGACACCTGAGGAGCAGGTGTTACAGATAGTGCTGCAGTTGAGCTTCACCTAAGGAGCAGGTGAAATGCCACAGATCCCTCGCCAGTGGCTAGGCTCACTGGTGAGGCAAGAAAGGTCAGACAAGCAGAGTAGGCAATGTACGGACAGATAAGGTACAAAGACAGAAGACTGATTCAGTGTTAGGTTCAGGCAGGGTCGGCAACATGAATCAGATGAGCAGAGGTACAGAGTCAGTAAGCAGGAGAATAGTCAATGGAAGCAGAAGGTCATAACAGATAATACAATGTAACTAGTACTTTAAGCTATCAACAGAATCTGGCTAAGTGTGGATCCCCAGCTTCAGCTGGTTCTAGCACACTTTGGGATCTGACTAAGGTCTGAGCGCTCACACGTTAGCATTCGCAACAGCAGAAACGGAGCAACTGACAGACTACCACTATATATACACAGCAGCTCCGCAGCGCCGCCCCAGTCACTAAGCCAATCCGAGATAGCGTTTGGAGTCAGCTGACCTGGCAGATCAGCTGACTCCCCTTCTATTCGCATAAAGGTCCTGTCGCCTGTCGTGCGTGCGCATAGCCCTCAATCTATGTGCAATAGAAGGACCAGGCAGAGCACCAGCATGTAACTGCGTGGCCGAAGCCGCCGGCTGATACGCGGAGATAGCCGCCATGCCGCTTGTCTCCGCGGCGGCATCTCCGCTATCCATTACATGTAATAACTGGGACAAATGGGCAAATAAAATACATGAGTTTTAATTACGGTAGCATATATTAAGTTTAAACTATAATGGCCAAAAACTGAGAAATAATGATTTTTTTCCATTTCTTTCTTAATCTTCCTGTTAAAATGGATTTAGAAAAAAATAATTCTTAGCAAAATGTACCACCCAAAGAAAGCCTATTTAGTGGCAGAAAAAACAAGATATAGATCAATTAATTATGATAAGTAGCGATAAAGTTATTGGCGAATTAATGAATGGGAGTTGAATGTTGCTCGGATGCATACAAATTTTGACACTGTAGGCTGAAATGGTTAATAAAGTGGTATATTCACTAAGTTGCAGTAAGTAGAATAACATGCATGAAGTCTAAAGTACAATAAGTAGAGTGTAAAAGTTATACATTACATGCAATGCATTACGCGTTATTCATAGTGGGTAAGATGTTATGCACATTATTCTGCTTACTGTGGGTTAATGAATTTTACCCCAACACGACTAAAAAGTTAAAAGCACAGCTTATTTACATTTGAACATCAGAAGGAGGTGCATAGATTTTTGTGCAAATATAAATACATTGTATTTCATTAAGAAGTACTAATTACAAGGGAACATCAAGCGTGTTCCTGCATGGATGTTTGCTAATCCTTAAAGTGTTGTGAGGTGCTTAAAACTAATAGTTAAAGCTAACATTTTATGTAATTGCATGCGGTAAAATGCTTAATTGATATTTAAAAGGTGGTTATTTATTTTGCTAATATTGTAATTACTAGTATTTCAGTGCTTTTTTAATAGACATGGTGAATGATCTACAGTATATTATCAGCTGATTTACCTTAGTAGAAGCCACATTTTTAAAGTGTCCAACAGGGGCGTAACTAGAAATCACTGGGCCCCCCTGCGAATATTTGGATGGGGGCCCCCCCCATAGGTGCCAAATAATCGTAATGGGGCAGCGTTTCACTGTAAATTAATTGTAAAGTGGGCAGCATTTCACCAGACAATCGTAATGTGGGCCAGGAAATCATAATGTGGGCAGAGTTCACCAGAAAATCGTAATGTGGGCAGCAGTTACCAGACAATTGTAACGTGGGCTGCAGTCACCAGAGAATTGTAACGTGGGCAGCAGTCACCAGAAAATTGTAACATGGGCAGCAGTCACCAGAAAATTGTAACGTGGGCAGCAGTCACCAGAAAATTGTAACGTGGGCAGCAGTCACCAGAAAATTGTAACGTGGGCACCAGTCACCAGAAAACTGTAACGTGGACAGCATTCACCAGACAATCGTAATGTGGGCACTGCGTTCACCAGAAAATCGTAATGTGGGCCAGAAAATTATAATGTGGGCAGAGTTCACCAGACAATCGTAACGTGGACAGCATTCACCAGACAATCGTAACGTGTGCAGTGTTCACCAGAAAATCGTAATGTGGGCAGAGTTCACCAGACAATCGTAACGTGGACAGCATTCACCAGACAATCGTAACGTGGGCAGTGTTCACCAGAAAATCGTAATGTGGGCCAGAAAATTGTAATGTGGGCAGAGTTCACCAGAAAATCGTAATGTGGGCAGCAGTCACCAGAAAATCATAATGTGGGCAGCAGGCACCAGAAAATCGTAATGTGGGCAGCAGTCACCAGAAAATCGTAATGCGGGCAGCAGTCACCAGAAAATAGCAATGTGGGCAGCAGTTACCAGAAAATCGCAATATGGGCAGCAGTCACCAGAAAATCGTAATGTGGGCAGCAGTTACCAGAAAATCGCAATGTGGGCAGCAGACACCTGAAAATCGTAATGTGGGCAGCAGTTACCAGAAAATCGTAATGTGAGCAGCAGACACCTGAAAATCGCAATGTGGGCAGCAGACACCTGAAAATCGTAATGTGGGCACTGCGTTCACCAGAAAATCGTAATGTGGGCCAGAAAATTATAATGTGGGCAGAGTTCACCAGACAATCGTAACGTGGACAGCATTCACCAGACAATCGTAACGTGTGCAGTGTTCACCAGAAAATCGTAATGTGGGCAGAGTTCACCAGACAATCGTAACGTGGACAGCATTCACCAGACAATCGTAACGTGGGCAGTGTTCACCAGAAAATCGTAATGTGGGCCAGAAAATTGTAATGTGGGCAGAGTTCACCAGAAAATCGTAATGTGGGCAGAGTTCACCAGAAAATCGTAATGTGGGCAGCAGTCACCAGAAAATCATAATGTGGGCAGCAGGCACCAGAAAATCGTAATGTGGGCAGCAGTCACCAGAAAATCGTAATGCGGGCAGCAGTCACCAGAAAATAGCAATGTGGGCAGCAGTTACCAGAAAATCGCAATATGGGCAGCAGTCACCAGAAAATCGTAATGTGGGCAGCAGACACCTGAAAATCGTAATGTGGGCAGCAGTTACCAGAAAATCGTAATGTGAGCAGCAGACACCTGAAAATCGCAATGTGGGCAGCAGACACCTGAAAATCGTAATGTGGGCAGCAGATAGTGATGGGCGAACACCTGGATGTTCGGGTTCGGGAAAGTTCGCCGAACATGGCCGAGATGTTCGGCATGTTCGGGCCGAACCCCGAACTTTCCGAACATCCAGCTTTTGGGGGCCATATGGGGTCGCAGGCATAAGGGGGGAGCATGCCCCGATCGCGGGGGGGGGGGGCGGAAATTCCCCCCACCCCCTCCGCTAGCGCTCCCCCCTCTGCCCGCTTCCCCATACAAAAGTTTAAGCAAAGTACCTGTAGTGGATGGCCTGGCAGTGGGCGGCACTGTGGAGTGAGGAGGAGGAGTCCGGAGAGTGACGAGTTGAGGGAGGCCGGGCAGCGGGCGGTTCAGCGGAAGTACCCTTGTGGTACTTCCGCCCTTTCTCTGACCTCACGCCCGCTGCCCGGCCTCCCTCAACTCGTCACTCTCCGGACTCCTCCTCCTCACTCCACAGTGCCGCCCACTGCCAGGCCATCCACTACAGGTACTTTGCTTAAACTTTTGTATGGGGAAGCGGGCAGAGGGGGGAGCGCTAGCGGAGGGGGTGGGGGGAATTTCCGACCCCCCCCCCCGCGATCGGGGCATGCTCCCCCCTTATGCCTGCGACCCCATAGGGGGGCAGTATTCGGCCGAACAGGGGCCCTGTTCGTCCCTGTTCGGCGGCCATTAGAAGTTCGGGGCGAACCCGAACTTAAAAGGCCGAACACCATCAGGTGTTCGGCCAAACGCGAACATCACCCGAACAGGGTGATGTTCTGCAGAACCCGAACAGTGGCGAACACTGTTCGCCCAACACTAGCAGCAGACACCTGAAAATCGCAATGTGGGCAACAGACACCAGAAAATCGTAATGTGGGCAGCAGACACCTGAAAATCGCAATGTGGGCAGCAGACACCAGAAAATCGCAATGTGGGCAGCAGACACCTGAAAATCGCAATGTGGGCAGCAGACACCAGAAAATCGTAATGTGGGCAGCAGACACCTGAAAATCGTAATGTGGGCAGCAGACACCTGAAAATCGCAATGTGGGCAGCAGACACCAGAAAATCGTAATGTGGGCAGCAGACACCTGAAAATCGCAATGTGGGCAGCAGACACCAGAAAATCGCAATGTGGGCAGCAGACACCTGAAAATCGTAATGTGGGCAGCAGACACCTGAAAATCGCAATGTGGGCAGCAGACACCAGAAAATCGTAATGTGGGCAGCAGACACCTGAAAATCGCAATGTGGGCAGCAGACACCAGAAAATCGCAATGTGGGCAGCAGACACCTGAAAATCGCAATGTGGGCAGCAGACACCAGAAAATCGTAATGTGGGCAGCAGACACCTGAAAATCGTAATGTGGGCAGCAGACACCTGAAAATCGTAATGTGGGCAGCAGACACCTGAAAATCGCAATGTGGGCAGCAGACACCAGAAAATCGTAATGTGGGCAGCAGACACCTGAAAATCGCAATGTGGGCAGCAGACACCAGAAAATCGCAATGTGGGCAGCAGACACCTGAAAATCACAATGTAGGCAGCAGACACCAGAAAATCACAATCTGTGCAGCAGACAGTCACCAGAATATCGTAATGTGGGCAGCAGACACCAGAAAATCATAATATGGGCAGCAGACACCAGAAAATCACAATGTGTGCAGCAGTCACCAGAATATCGCAATGAGGGCAGCAGACACCTGAAAATCACAATGTAGGCAGCAGACACCAGAAAATCACAATGTAGGCAGCAGACACCTGAAAATCACAATGTGGGCAGCAGTGACCAGAAAATCGTAATGTGGGCAGCAGACACCTGAAAATCGCAATGTGGGCAGCAGACACCTGAAAATCGTAATGTGGGCAGCAGACACCTGAAAATCACAATGTAGGCAGCAGACACCTGAAAATCGCAATGTGGGCAGCAGACACCAGAAAATCGTAATGTGGGCAGCAGACACCTGAAAATCATAATATGGGCAGCAGACACCAGAAAATCACAATGTGGGCAGCAGACACCTGAAAATCACAATGTGGGCAGCAGTCACCAGAATATCGCAATGAGGGCAGCAGACACCTGAAAATCGTAATGTGGGCAGCAGACACCAGAAAATCGTAATGTGGGCAGCAGACACCTGAAAATCGCAATGAGGGCAGCAGTGACCAGAAAATCGTAATGTGGCAGCAGACACCTGAAAATCGTAATGTGGGCAGCAGACACCAGAAAATCGCAATGTGGGCAGCAGACACCAGAAAATCGCAATGTGGGCAGCAGTTACCAGAAAATCGTAATGTGGGCAGCAGACACCTGAAAATCGTAATGTGGGCAGCAGACACCTGAAAATCACAATGTAGGCAGCAGACACCTGAAAATCGCAATGTGGGCAGCAGACACCAGAAAATCGTAATGTGGGCAGCAGACACCTGAAAATCATAATATGGGCAGCAGACACCAGAAAATCACAATGTGGGCAGCAGACACCTGAAAATCACAATGTGGGCACTGCGTTCACAAGAATATCGCAATGAGGGCAGCAGACACCTGAAAATCGTAATGTGGGCAGCAGACACCAGAAAATCACAATGTGGGCAGCAGACACCTGAAAATCGCAATGAGGGCAGCAGTGACCAGAAAATCGTAATGTGGGCAGCAGACACCTGAAAATCGAAATGTGGGCAGCAGACACCAGAAAATCGCAATGTGGGCAGCAGACACCAGAAAATCGCAATGTGGGCAGCAGTTACCAGAAAATCGTAATGTGGGCAGCAGACACCTGAAAATCGTAATGTGGGCTGCAGTGACCAGAAAATCGTAATGTGGGCAGCAGACACCTGAAAATCGTAATGTGGGCAGCAGTTACCAGAAAATCGTAATGTGGGCAGCAGACACCTGAAAATCGTAATGTGGGCAGCAGTTACCAGAAAATCGTAATGTGGGCAGCAGACACCTGAAAATCGTAATGTGGGCAGCAGTTACCAGAAAATCGTAATGTGGGCAGCAGACACCAGAAAATCGCAATGTGGGCAGCAGGCACCTGAAAATCGTAATGTGGGCAGCAGTTACCAGAAAATCGTAATGTGGGCAGCAGACACCTGAAAATCGTAATGTGGGCAGCAGTTACCAGAAAATCGCAATGTGGGCAGCAGACACCAGAAAATCGCAATGTGGGCAGCAGGCACCTGAAAATCGTAATGTGGGCAGCAGTTACCAGAAAATCGTAATGTGGGCAGCAGACACCTGAAAATCGTAATGTGGGCAGCAGACACCAGAAAATCGTAATGTGGGCTGCAGTGACCAGAAAATCGTAATGTGGGCAGCAGACATCTGAAAATCGTAATGTGTGCAGCAGTCACCTGAAAATCGTAATGTGGGCAGCAGACACCTGAAAATCGTAATGTGGGCAGCAGACACCTGAAAATCGTAATGTGGGCAGCAGACACCAGAAAATCGCAATGTGGGCAGCAGACACCTGAAAATCACAATGAGGGCAGCAGACACCTGAAAATCGTAATGTGGGCAGCAGACACCTGAAAATCGTAATGTGGGCAGCAGACACCTGAAAATCGTAATGTGGGCAGCAGACACCAGAAAATCGTAATGTGGGCAGCAGACACCTGAAAATCGTAATGTGGGCAGCAGTGACCAGAAAATCGTAATGTGGGCAGCAGGCACCAGAAAATCGTAATGTGGGCAATCGTAATTGTGAAAATCACAATGAGGGCAGCAGACACTAGAAAAAAAATGCACCTGTGAAAAAAGACCAATTCACTTACCTGACAGAAGTCTTCTCCTCTCCCGGCATCTGGCTCGCAGCTCCCCGAGTCCTCCTGCAGCACATCTCCCGCGCTGACAGGCAGAGTGCAGGGCTACAGCAAGATGGCTGCCGAAGCCCTGTACTAGAGACACAAATAGTCTCCAGTGAAGGGCTTCTTCGGCGGCCATCTTGCCGTAGCCCTGCTCTGCCTGCCGGAGACTATGCAGGCTGCTGGAGCGGGGCAGCGGGGAATGAACTGGCGCAGCGTCTATCAGACGCTGCGGCCAGTTGAGCACCTTGCTGGGGGGTCCAGAGCAGCGCTCCCCCCACGCACAGTGAGCGGGCCCCAGAGCAGCCCCGGGCCCCCCTGCGGCTGAGGGGGTCGCATCCCCGGTAGGTACGCCGGTGGTGTCCAAGTCATACAAGTATTAACATACCACAAAATATCTTAATCTTTTATATTGCCAGTGGTGTTGATCCAGGGATTTTATTGGATTGCCAGTTGGAGTCAGGAAGGCTTTTTTTCCCTTTTAGGGCTAATTGGTCCAAGTCTTGTAATGTTTTTTTTTCACATTCCTCTGGATGAACTGAGATTTGTGAAGCTGCAGGCTAGTGCTCTACCTTTTTTGTGCTTGAATTTGATGGACGTATGTCTTTTCAACCCAACTAACCATGTAAATATGTTGAGAAGAGTGTATTAACCAATAAACACAATAATTGGCCCAAAAAATAATAATGTAGTGTAATAATGTAATGTGATTCTGTCTACAGTTCTGATGAGACAATAGGTGTGATCCCTCCTGCACTGTGTTAGCCTGCTCTATTGCTGTCAGTGCCTGATCACCTAGAAGGCAATTGCTTCATTAATGGAGCATTTAGGGATTGGGGTCTCCCAGCAATCCCTGCTGTTGCATTGGCAGTCCTACCTTGCTTTACTGATAGCTCAGTACACTGATCCTAGATCCTGTCTTGCCTTGTCCAAGCACAATATGCTGCATAATTCCAATTCATAGTACAGCACCTGGAAGTGTAGCATGCATGGTGGGACAGCTAGTCTAAGCAAGCATCCTACACTGACCACAGACCTGGTTTAAATTTTATCAGGCATGTTGGGAGGTTATCAAAGGTGTTGGGGAGTGGTTCTGATCTTATACATTTCTGACATGCTGTGGATTGTGGAGGCAACCAGTGTTGTAGCCAATGATCTCCCTATAGCTAAATCCAAAAACCATTATTTTAAATTCATCCTTCCAGATCTGTCCTCAGGTGTTTAACTACTTTCCCTTTCCCAGGACTCGTATCTATGTCCCTGCAAAATCTATCTACACCTTGCAAGGACATAGATACTCGTCCGTGGCCACCGAGCACCTCCACTTGCTCCCGCTCATTCTTGCTTTCCATCATTAGAGGGGAGATCAATGAATGGGAACACAGTTCCCATTCATTAATCTAAGTCCCCGTGTCAATTATTGGCGTCATCAATGAGTTGCCGCGGTCATTCATAAAAAAACATTCTTACACATTCATGCATTACTTCCGGTTCGCGTACTAATAGTACGCACAGGAAAGTTATGTGCGAGGACATCTTGTGGCCAAATAGTACATTTACAGCTACACACTGTTTTTTATAAAAAGACCTATATTTACATTTAAAATAAACCCCTCACCTCACCTCCCACACTCTCCAATAGTTACCCAAATAAAACTTTTGTAAATATATATATATATATACACACACACACACACACACACAATTAAAAAAAGTATTTTAATATGTGTGTCAAGAGGGTATATTACTGTTACTTTTTTAATTATTGGCTTGTAATTAGTGCTGGGGTGCAAAACTGTAAAAATGCACCTTTATTTCCAAATAAATTATTGGCATCATACATTGTACTAGGGAGACATTGTAAACATTGCAATAACTGGGAAAATGGGCAAATACAATTTGTGGGTTTTATCTACAGTAGAATTTTTTATTTTAAAACTATAATGGCCGAAAACTGGAAAATAATGTTTTTTTCCCCCATTTTTTACTTATTATTCCCATTAAAATGCAGTTACAATAAAATAATTCTTAGCAAAAAGTATCAACCAAAGAAAGCCTAATTGGTAGCAAAAAACACCCAAAAAATCATATATAGATCAGTGGGATAAGTACTGATAAAGTTATTGGCAGATGAATGGACGTAGCGCTGAAAGGTGAAAATTGCTTTGGTTTTTAAGGGAAAAAAAAACCCTTGGAGGTGAAGTGGTTAATACTGTTAGCCACTCTTTACTCTAAAATACTTTGATATGTAGGTATAAAGGGCGTCACTCCCTCCTGGATATCTTTTTATCCCTCTGAAGGGTCTTTGTCTCTTACTTGTCACCTATGCATTAGGATTTAAGATTCAAAAAGGTTCACCCATAGCCCCTATTCAACAATGCTGTCATTGCCAGGTAAAATCCTAGCACAAAGGAAAACTGCTGCTAAGTTCATCAGGGAAGCATGCTACAGGTGGAAAGCCAAAAGTCCCTTCATAATGTGACATAAACACTCACACTGAATGGATAATCCTGGGACATTATAAAGTGGTTTGTTTAACCATTTCGGCCGCATGGATGTGAACCTCATGCCCGCGGCTGGTGCTGCTGTAGCTGCAGGGATGTGAGGCTCACATTATTATTATTATTATTATTATTTAGTATTTATATAACGCCGACATATTACGCAGCGCTGTACAATGTATATATATATCTTGTCACTAACTGTCCCTCAAAGGAGCTCACAATCTAATCCCTACCATTGCCATATGTCTATATTATGTAGTGTAAGTACTGTAGTCTAGGGCCAATTTTAGGGGGAGCCAATTAACTTATCTGTATGTTTTTGGAATGTGTGAGGAAACCGGAGTGCCCGGAGGAAACCCACGCAGACACGGAGAGAACATACAAACTCTTTGCAGATAGTGCCCTGGCTGGGATTCGAACCAGGGACCCAGCGCTGCAAGGCGAGAGCGCTAACCTGCATCCCTGCAGGGATGTGCTCGCAATTCTGTGGGCGGAAGCCCGCAATTGCATTGGTCCAGGCACGGGGGGGGGGGGAGATTGGTGGCAGGGGACAAAAGTCCCCTGAGACAATCCTTGCATGTCTGCCAAGAATTATCGCTATTTTTGTTCAAAAACAGTGATCATTCTTAGATCGTGCTGCTGCGCTGCCTTCCACTCGTCGCTTGTTTCTGCCGCTCCCACCACTGAGTGTTAATTGAATGAATGGGAACAAAGTTCCCATTCATTTATCTCCCCTCTAGGTCCACATGATCACAGGCATCAATTAGATGTCTGCGTCACTTCTGAAGGAACACAGGCACACATTACTTCCTATTTAGCGTACTTATTGTACGGGAATAGGAAATAATGCGTGAGGACAGCTTGTAGCCAAATAGTAAAATTACACCTACAGACTTTAGGGAATACAATTTTTTTTAATATGTATATCAAGAGGGTATATTATTATTAAATTATGGGCTTGTAATTAGTGGTGGTGGATGTAAAACTGAAAAAATGCACCTTTATTTCCAAATAAAATATTGTCACCATACATTGTACTAGGGATGTAATTTATTTGTTGCAATAACTGGGACAAATAAAATGTGTGGATTGTAATTACGGCAGCGTATGTTATTTTAAAACTATAATGGCCAAAAACTGAGAAATAATTTTTTTTTAATTGTGTTCTTATTATTCAGTTCTCTCATTATTTCCATTAAAATGCATTTATAACTCTTAGCAAAATGTACCACTCAAAGAAAGCCTAATTGATAGCAAAAAAACAAGGTATGGATTTATTTTATTCTATTTATTTATTTATTTATAGATCATTTTTTTTGTGATAAGTAGTGATAAAGTTATTGGGGAATGAAGGGAGGAGCACTGAAATGTGAAAATTCCTCTCGTCCATACCATAAGGTGAAAACAACACCTCCGCCACGCCCTCCGCCACGCCCCCCTTTGAGAAAGCCGGAAATCCGGCGAAACATGTCAGGACAGCGTGGTTCAGCGTCCTGAGGCTTTCCGCACCGGCTGCTGTGCCACCGAGCACCTTTCCACCACACTTTGCTTCTGGACCCTGCTTCTGCCTTGCAGTCTGGACTTTGCTCTCTCCCGCACGTATGTGATCCCTATCCAGGGCACACAGACACCTTGGGATCCATTCTCAGACGGCCATTGCTGCTGACAGGATGGAGGATTCTTATGTATCTCCTGCTACATCCACGGATTGGAACTGACAGGACACCGCTCATTTGGTATTGTATGCCTAGCCCTCTTGGAGGACTTACTGTGTCCAAGCTCTGCACTGCACGTTGCTGGCTTGTGGTGCCTCTCGCTTTTGCTTATGCATTGCTGGACTTTGCTTTGCGGTTTCCCTGTCATGCAGCATACTGTCGCTTTCCACTTGTGCCCTTATGAACTGTCTGCCTTAAAATACTGCTACTGCTGATGCTTGGAGTGCTTACCTTTCATCTTCTTGTGGGTCACAGATTGCAGAGGTGCTGGAGGCTACTCTATACTTGATTGTCACTGCAGTGGAGTGGACTCTTTACTCAAGAATTTGTATCCAGTTTGGAACATATCTTATTGGCTCACACATGAGGTTCCATAGTCAAGTGGTACCAGCAGCGTCTATAGGGTTTAGTATGTTGTGGTGGTCTGTGTGTGTGGCATGAGTGAGCGGGGTGTCGACAGCTCTCAGGAGGTTTTTGTTTTTATGTGTGTTACCCTTTTATGTACTTTTCCTTTTTTTGATAAATAATAAAGTATTTTTGATATTTTCTTAATATATGTGTCCTCATTGCTTGGAGTATATGCCCCGCATTAATACCTCCTCAAGTGTTTTTAGGTGAAAACAACATGCGGGCTGAAAATGGTTAAACCAAGATTGGTGAGACCAACTCCAATTTCACATCAGTATCTGCAATTGCACAGGGAGAAAATAACTTGCTGGGTGATTAAATTGCCCAAGCAAGTTTTTTTACTACCCGGCCAAGAGTGCACACAGAGCAGTGGACGTGGCCATAAGCAAGGATATTGTGTTATGCTTTACCACAGTGGTAAACCCCCCTAAAGACCAGGTACATTTTTAGTAAAATGGCCACTGCAGCTTTAAGGCCAAGCTGCAGGGCCGCACAACACAGCACACGAGTGATCCCCCCCTTTCCCCCCACCAACAGAGCTCTCGGTTGGTGGGGTCTGATCGCCCCCAAGTTGTTTATTTTTAAAAATAAATATGTATATCTTTATTTTTATATTATTTTTTAACTTTCTTTTTTTTTTTTTCCAAATCCCTCCCTCCCCCCAGCCAGCCAATTCTTCTGCCTATGACAGCCGATCACGCTCAAGTGCCCCAGGAGGACAGCCATGTCACACGGCGGTCCTCAGTACAGCGCTGCTGCTAATCGTAGCGCTATACTAGCAGAAAAGAGCGCGACTGAAGGCAGGGCAGAGCTCCACCCCCCGAGCAGAAGATTCGTGTGGAGCCTGTGCGTGATCTCCTGCAGTAGCCGACTCCAGGACCTGACGCCAATTGGCATTAGGCGGTCCTGGGGCTGCCACCGCCTTCATGCCCACTGGCGTGACACGGTCGTTAGGTAGTTAAAGGAGTTCTGTGGCTGTTTTACAAAACAAAAAGTGCCACTTACCTGGGGCTTCTACAAGCCCCCTGCAGATATCAAGTCCCACGTTATCACTGAAGAATCCTCTGTTCCTAGCCAAACTTCACTGCAGCTGCACGGCACTGGCCATGTGCATCCTCGCACCCGCTCGTGCTTACTGCGCAGGCGCAGTACAAGAAAACTATGTACTGCGCAGTAAGCTCCCAGAGACATGAGCGGAAGCGAGGCTGCACACGGCCACAGAGCTGCAGTGACAATCATCTAGTTAGTAGAAAAAATGGCAGGTGACCCGCAGCGAGGAACGGAGGATTCTTAAGTGACGGCGTGGGAATTGATATCTGCAGGGTGCGGGTAGAAGCCCTAGTTAAAAAGAATACACAGTTCTAAAAAACTTTATGTAAAGCTTAATAGCTAGAAGGGATGTAGCATTATATTAGTTTACAGTCCAAACTTGAACACAATGAACCTGGTTTAGTATCTACTCTCTGCCTCTATTTTAGCTAAATGCTATTTAAATTAAATGTGTTGTTCTGTCTGCTTACATTGCAATTGTGTGAATGATCTTTATTTCTTTTGCATTTTTATATATTATTTAGTCAAAGTTGGAAAAAATGCTTTATTAAAATAATCAACATAATTTCAAGTGATAAAGTACTTAAAATAACTTTAAAGGGAATGTCCAAGCAAAATAAAAAAATGAGTTTCACTTACCTGGGGCTTCTACCAGCCCCATGCAGCCATCATGTGCCCTCGTAGTCACTCACTGCTGCTCCAGTCCCCCGCTGGCAGCTTGCCGACCTCGGAGGTCGGCGGGACGCATTGCGTAAATTTTTACGCATTCCCGCTAGTGCAGGAACATCAACACATACATTTTTACGCATTACTGGTTCAATGCGTAACAATTTACGCATTGAACCACTAAGGCGTAAAAATGTATGTGTTGATGTTCCTGCACTAGCGGGAATGCGTAAAAATGTACGCAATGCGTCCCGCCGACCTCCGAGGTCGGGAAGCTGCCAGCGGGGGACCGGAGCAGCAGTGAGTGACTACGAGGGCACAGGATGGCTGCATGGGGCTGGTAGAAGCCCCAGGTAAGTGAAACTCAATTTTTTTATTTTGCTTGGACCTTCCCTTTAAGCTGAAGAATTAAGAACTTATATATTTTTTTATTTTTAATGGTTTATTTAATTTTTGATTTCAGTGCCAAAAAACATCAAGGACATGATATATTTGTATAAAAAAAGCAATATAGTGATTAATAAACTGCAAAAATGCATGTCAAAGAATGACACAATAAACTGGGAATTTTATAAAAATAGCCAAATTAAGAGGATTTTGCATATTTAATTTACCTTCACGTAGCTGCAGCAAAACAGAAATATTTTTTTTAATTTCTGTATTTGGTCCAATATTCTTTTACTTGCAAGCTCTGATATGATCAGTAGAAAACCCTTTACTCAGCACTACTAACAAATAAAATTAAAGGCTTAGCTGCAATTACTGTAATTCATGATCAGGGCAGCAACAAAAAGATGAAAAGGAAGCAAAATGAAAGTTAAGACCCAGAGTATTAAGCAGAAAATCTGTAATTTCCCAAGTTACTCAATTAAAATATAAAAGCTAATTTGTAACATTCACAAAAGCATATAATTTCATACAAATAAACATATAAAGTACAAGTGTAAGTTTGAGTGTAAGAAATCTTTCCATTTCACATGAAAGATAAATTAACCTTTTCTACCGTAATGTATAAAATCACGCGAACAAGCTTTTACAACATAATGCAATAGATGGATATAAACATGTAGATAGATATCTCTTTTTGTCAGCTTTCTATCACAATATACATAGCTAAAGGAAATGCTTTTACACCTGGAAGGCTCAAGTAGCCATCTAATGGGGCCAGATAGATTGCATGTGTTCATGACTGTCTTGCATGCTTTAGTGTAAATCTATGTTTAAAGAACTGTAACCGTTATATCATGTGCTGGATGATCTTCAGCTCCCCGTGAACCTCACCCCATGATTCTTTCTGGCATGTACCACTGGTCTTGCTTGTCTGATATGGGCTTGGAAGGAATCAACTTCTATTTGTCTTACCACCCCCATATTAACCACTTAAGTACCAGCGGTCTCTGCCCCCTTAAGGACCAGATACTGCTGGTACAGAAATGGCAGAAAACCGATGAATCGGCGCACATACGCGCCGCAACCGCTGTACATCGGGAACCTGGGCCACCCACTCTGCCGTCTCTATGACAGCAGAGTTCCTGTGAGCCGGTCAAGAGCCGCTTTCATTAGCTACTGACCCTGTCTTTCAATGTAAGCCAATAGGAGTTGCTTACATTGAAAGGCTGGGCCAAGAGCCAATAAAATTGGCTCCTGACCTACTCACAGGGCTCAGCCATCATAGAGACAGGCAGAGCAAGTGAGCTGCGGCAGGAGATAGCGGGATTCAGTGGAGAGATCGGCGATAGCGACAAAAAAATGGCAGATGCACGCAGTGGCGGTGAGTTGAAATCTACGCCCTGGCAACCAGATAGCCATCAAAACAGGGCATAGATTTCAACTATCAAGGTCTTTAAGTAGTTAAGATTGATCTTTTGTTATTATTTTGGCATCTCACAACCATGCTAGGACAGTTCTTCTGTTACCAACCAAGCCTGCCTATAAACAGTAGTGAACATCAAATTTTGCATTTGCAGATTCAAATGCAGATTAACCGTGAAAATTAGCGAACTGACCATTCGTGGCGGCCTCTATAGACAGTAATGGCAGGCGAACATCTAAAACTTTTAGGGCACCTCTGCAGCCACAATTTCTTTAACCACTTGAGGACCACAGTGTTAACCCCCCTAAAGACCAGGCCATTTATAGTTAAATAGGCCACTGCAGCTTTAAGGCCAAGCTGCAGGGTCATAAAACTCAGCACACAGGTGATCCCCCCCCCCCTTTTCTCCCCACCAACAGAGCTCTCTGTTGGGGGTCTGATCGCTCTCCCAATGTTTGTTTGTTTTTTATAAATATTTATTTGTATTGTTTTTAAATAAAATTTTGCTTTTTTTTTACTTTTTTTTTTTTTACTACCTGCCCTACCTCCCTGCCTCCCCTGAACAGCCTATCAGTGTGATCGGCAGTGATAGGTGCTGCTCGGAGACTTAAGGCGGAGCGGAGCTTTCCAAGCAGGAGATGCGCGCGCAGCCTGTGTGCAATCTCCTGCTAGCCCCATAAACGTCCGTTCACGCCAATTGGCGTAGAGCAGTCAGCAAGTAGTTAAAAAAGGTGAAAAAAAAGTGTACCAAAACCTGGACAGTGGTATGGCGGAGGAGGATCAAGTGCAAAAAAGTCACCCAAAAATATGTAATTTGTGTAAACGCTTTTTTAATGGTTATTTTGAAAGTTTAATGGCCGCTGAACTGACCATTCGTGGCAGGCTCTATAGACTTTAATGGCCTTACATCTGGTTGAGTGGCTCCTATTGTATAGGCATTACAGCTAGTGCTGCTGCTTGGATACCCCTTTTCAAAATCCGGATCTGATTCGGACCTGGATATCCAGATATCCGATCCGGGTCGGATATCTGATTTCAAAATTTTCCAATCTGGATCTGAATTGGATATCCAACCTCAGTATCCGGGGTATCTGGCCGGATTCAGATATCTGGATAGAAAAAATGGAAGTGGCCTTTAAATTGCTTTAAAAGGGGTTTTTAGGGTAAATGAGGCATGTATCATTATTTTTTAATGGGAAACACAAATTGATGATGTGGGGACTTAAAATCACCCCCCCCCCCCAAAAAAAAAAATGGCTGTCAATTAACATCAGGCCTAGGTTCCAGACAGCGGTCGTGCAGCCCACATTGTGTCGGAAGTCCAACTGCACAACTGGGACATGGCAGTTTTCAGCCCAGACACCTCCAAATAATTTCGCAGCAATTGTGTTTTTGGGTTAAATATAGGTGGTATCAGCACAGCAGCAGTGGCCTGTGGCATCTTGGCAGTGGGAGCTGCAAAGGCAGCAGGAGGAGGGCAATGCAGCAGCAGCAGGTGCAACGTGTGCCAGGAGCATGCTGGACATGTCACTTGGCACGTGTCATGTGGCACTTGGTATGTGGCACTTAGCACATGCCAAGTGACATGTGAAACGTGAAAAGTGCCACGTGACACCTGCCAAGTGACACGTGCCAAGTGACACGTGACACATGCCAAGTGCCACGTGACACGTGCCAACTAGTGCCGAGTGACAGTCAGACAGCAGAGGAGAATACACTAGTGCACACTAACTGTCACACTGGCATTGCTCACAGCACAGCAGGTCTGTAGAAAGCTAACACAGTAGTACTACTACTCTAACAACTACTAGCACTGACTGCAGTACTACAGTATTAGCTACACAATAACACAGTAATCCTCATATTCCCTAATCCCTAACCTAACCTAAACTGTAGCTAGCTAAGGCTAATAGCTGGCCAGCAGGCAGCAGCTGGCCTGGTCTGTGCACAGCACACACACAGACACATAGCAGCTCCAGCAGCCCTCAGCACGCACTCTGACTGTCACACAATGAAATCAAGCTAATTAACAATACAACAATAGTGTAGTGATAGTGAAGGGGTTAATCACTGAACAGCTTTAGGTTTATCACTATGTAAACACTTGCTAGGCTAGCAGCACTGGAGCATGTCGCTCAGTGAGCATTCACAAGCAAGGGCTGATATGTCTCATCATGGCAGCCCTCATTATTATATAGGGGGGCTGGCCAGTGTTCCTTTCTGTGATTGGGTGCCAGTGCTTAGGCTGGGAGTCCTCTGATTGGCTCAATGAGGTCAGGTAGGGCTGACCAGGGTTCCCCTCTGTGATTGGTTGCTAGGGCTTCTGCTGGGAACCCTCTGATTGGCTCAATGACGTCCTGGACCTTGTACAGTATCTCAATGGTCAGATATCTGCTGGATATCCGCGGTATCCACAGATATCTGCATTGCCCAGCCAACTATCTGCAGATAGCTATCTGTCTGGAATCCAAATCGGATAGCTGAAAAATGGTAGGATATCCGGGTTACCTGGATATCCGGAATCCGGATGAGCACCACTGATTGCAACTCCTGCCATACTGTCGACTGGATACATCTCTTTTTAATGAGTTGATGGCATGTTCTTACCACTGATGGAAAATCCCCAGCAGACACTACTTTGCTCACAAAGCTGTCCCCCTTCTGCATGTACAAGTGATGGACAACATTTCCCAGACATTAGGATTCTTTGTTGCTAACAAGATTCACATAGCTATGAACAGCTGGACAACCAAGCTCAGATTAGGACAGTACCTGTTCTTCACCGCTCACTGGATGATCTTACATTACTCTGGAAACCCTGGTCTGCTAAGATACTTTTTAAGCACATTGTACACCTATCAAGGGGTATGGTGAGAAAGCATGGGTCACACCACTCTTCTTCCTCCTCCTCCAGTCCTTCTACCACCTCCATTTCGCCACTTCTCAAGCAAGGTCTCATACAAAGGAGAATATATTCAAGTGGCCCACCACTATGGATCTCTAATGCATACACATTACTAGGCAAGGATGACACTGGTGTCCTTTGGGAAAATAATGGTAATAGGTTGTGTGACCTTGCAAGTTTTACTTGCATATAAATGGAATGCTTTCAGATTAGTATTAAAAATTCAAAGAACTTTTGTTCTTTTTGAGTTTTTTTTCTCTCCAGAAAGTATACAACTGGATAAAAGCAAAAAAAATGTGGTAGGGAATAATGGGGCCAAACTGCTTGTCCTTGGATAGTGATTGTGGTGGTTTAGATGATGATGATGTAGAGGTATGTCTTGGCAGTGGTGACTCCATACAGTTTTGGGTCAACAGGCTTGGCATCTCTCCAGAATAAGCACAGACACCATGTCACTCAAGTACTTTCTTGCCCAGCACCCAGTGTCTTGTTTAAAACAACCTTCAATTCTGCTGATAGTGTGGTCATGGACAATCAATCAGGACTTTTGCCAGCTAATGTAAATGAAAAAGAGGTGGTTACTACAAACTATAAGCCATCCACTACTGCTGTCACAGATTGATGCTAGAAATATGATAATACAAACTGTTTCTATTAAAGTGGACCCAAATGAAAAATACAAGATTTCAGAAATAAAATCTATTTTCTAAATTATAATAATAAATAGCAGCCTTTTTTCAGCTGCATGATGGCAAATATAAAATATTTAACATTTATTGGAGAAACCCCTCCCTTCCTTTCATATTGCTGGGACAGAATCCGGCATACTGGTGAAATAGCAAAGGAGGAATTGCTAATGGCTGCCACCTGTATAACCCTAGTTATGGAAAGAGAATGGTGAAAAGCATGCACTGAAATGCTCATAGGCTTGAAGGAGTGTTTATTTGTCTTTGTATGTGTCAGAGTGGTGCAACTAAATATTTTGCAATAAAAAAAACGTTTGGTTTGGGTCCGCTTTAAACTAGACTGGTGGTGACATTCACCACAATCACAATACTATTAGATGTGGTTACCTTGGCTCAATGTTTCCACTAGTTATCATTACCATTATTGGTGATGTTGATGGCGTCCATGTCATGCTGCAGGCTAGCAATGACAATATCTCGTGTATGAGCTTAATTTTTCTGATAGTTACTGTCAGAATTTTTTTGTTGGCATTCATGTTGCCATTGCATTGGGCAAATAATCCATTGCATGTATATGTTTCAATTGCAACATTCAATTTTTGGATGTGCGAAAAAACAGTCTGCCTGCAGTTTATACATTCAACCCATTGTTGCATGAATTTTCTCAGGGTACTTTAGTTTACTCCCTGTCCCACATCACATAAGCATACACAGATAGGTTAACTGGTCCACCACCCAATACAAAGAATGACTTAGACTACAAAAAGAAGATAAGACAATGACTTTGGTAGGGGGTAGATTGCGAGCGCCTCTGAGGGATGGTTAGTGGCAAGACAGTTTAGACAATATAAAAGCACTGTGAAAAATATGAGTACACAATAATAAGCATAATGACATTGCACACACAGTGCTCAGACTACTGAAGCATTGCAAACACATTAGAGCCATTAAACTGAAAATGTTTGGCATATTTTTTTCAAAACTCAAGTTCAAGTAAAATCTTGTAAGCATATCAACAATTTGTAGCATTATAAATGGAAGAACTACTGTGAATGTGAAGCTTACCTTTTGGAATAGTGACACGGTGGGAGAAGCAGGCCAAAGGCTAGTGGCTAGTGGATCTACCTCTCTACTTCCATGTGGCCAGTAAGGAGGGAGGAGAGAAGAGGATAGACTAGCCAGTAGCATGCATTGCCATGGACACAAATAGGATGTGCATAGGCAGCTGTAAGATTCAGGGGACCATGATGAGCAGTAGGGATGGTCGGAAATGCCCACTTCCGATTCCGCTGAAATTCTCATTTTCCACTTTTCCGATTTCCATATTTTTGTTTTTCTGATTTCTGGTTTTTGAGGTGTATTTTATTAATCATTTTATGCATCAGAGAATGCAAAAAAATGAAAAAAAAATCAGAAAAACAGAAATTGGAAAAACGGAAAATGAGTCTTGTGATTGGTCTAAAATTAAAATTTTGCTGAAAAATTCTGCATTCTCTAATTGGTCCAACGTTGTTAAGTTCTGCGATTGGGCTTAAATCAACTTAAACTAAGTTGTTGTTGTAACTCAGATATCTGCAGAATTCCGATTTCTGATTTCCGATTGGAAATGCTGATTTCTGATTGTAAATGCGGAAATTTCAATTATGTGGAATCCGAATGAGCATCCCTAATGAGCACTGATGCCTATAACACTTGTGGTGCAGTGCTCATAGAATTGGGGCACAAGACCAGAATCTGTGCGCCTAGCAAAGTGCCTTCATTTTGTGAATCTTTTGCTGCCCCAATCTAAACTTTTTAGAAATGTGTTTCTTGCATAAAAAAACAATTACATATTTTTAATGAAATACAGTATTTTTCAGGAATATAAGATGCATTTTTTCTCCCCCAAAAAAGGGTCCCTGCATTTTATATTCCAAACACATGGAGTCCCCGACATACAATAGCCCACTGATATGAACCACCGACCTGCTGCAATGTCGGGGATTCCCTGCCTTGTCCCCTTTTGTGGTCCTCCACCCCCTTCCCCGCATGTCTCCCCTGCTCCCAGTGTGTAAAATCAATAGGCCACAGTGTGGTTCACCTCACCAGTGATTCCAGCGGTGGGCACAGACAAAGGGGACAAAGGGGGCAGGAGGGGGACACAGAGGGATACACAGGTGAACAGAAGAGGACACAGGGGGATACACAAGAGAACAGGGGGACACGGGGAAACAGGAGGACACACAGGGGGGGACATTGCGGAACCAGAGGACCATACAAGGTAATACAAAGGGACACATAGAGGAAAAGGAGGTCAAAAGAGGACATACAGGAGGACAGAAGGGGACACATGGTGGACAGAAGGGGGCATAGAAGGACACATGGGAACACAGGAGGACAATGATTGGGGGAGAACATCTACAAGACACTCCTGTAACATGGACACACCAGGTTTCATATATATATTTTTCCTGTTTTTTGCCCTCTAAACCTAGGTGTGTCTTATAATCTACAGTGCCTTATATTCTGAAAAATGCAGGAAATCACATTACTCACTTTTCATATGGGATGTTTTCTGCACAGTATTTTCAATTAAATATGGTAATTACATTATTTGTTGTATTTTGTTTGATACCTACTCCTTGACCATTTTTTTTACTCGAGCAGCAGGAGGAGAAACATGCCTAGATATAAACAGTATTTCTGACCAGGAGAACTGCTTCATGTTTAATTTAATAGGTTCAGTCAGTGGTCCACCTCATCCTACTTAAAAAGACAGCAGTTTTAAAGTATCAAAATGATGATGTTCTCTTTTCCTGTTCTGTTGCATTTACAAAACAAAACTATCGCTGTTCAATGCAGAAAATCGTGCTGATTGCTAAACTCCAGTGATTTAAATCCTGAATAGAATATCTGAGCAAGTGACACTTTTTTTAGTCCGTGTGAAGTTCTCATCATTAATCCCCGCTCTGTAACATATTCCATCTATTACTCCTAGGCTAAATACAAAGTACCTTTTCCTCAGTGAGAAGCATAACAAAGAACACTAGCACAAGAAAGACTGTTGGGAAATAAGGAAAGTGGGCTTGAGCTATACTGAGGCAATAAGCTGTCAGAAGCATGCAAGATTAAATATATGAATATATACTGTTTGCGCCACAATGAAATTCCTCAGAAGCATTTACAAGTATACAACACAAATTAATAGATCATCAACTAGAAAACTTTATTTTTTTTCCGAGAGTGAGCAATATATATATTTAGGAAAGAAAGGTTTTGTTCTTTATTTTGTATTACGTTCAAACCTTTATGAGCGATGTTACTGATACTGAAGCATAGAGAACTCACTGGCTCCGGGATTATGGGACTGATTCACGAAAGGTCAGTAAAATTGCAATGCATGTGCAGTGCAGATCAATTATACAAGTACTTATGGCTAAAATGCAACACCCATTGCATAAATTGTGCAACTCATGTCCCCTAGGTAAGCAATGTCTTGCTAGTAGCATATTGCGCATTAAGCAACCTGCATTATGTAAGTTGCAATAGCAATGTGTGTGTTACCTATATTGGTAAATTTACTGCGCGCTACCTGCACACTGCAATTTTACTGACTTTTCATGTAGGTAGAAAAAAACAAAGTCTTGTAAAAGTAATAACTTTTAATGGCTAACTGATAAAGTTAAATAATACAAGCTTTCTTGGATCTAGTCCCCTTCTTCAGGCATATTTCTATTTGTTAGCTGAAGTAAAACACTGATGCAGGTAAATAGTAAACACGTAGATGGCAGTTGTGCTGGTTACTGTTTAGCAGTTAGATGTTAGGTGATCAGCAGGCTGGAGCCAGTGAGCTAATGCAAGCAAACATGAAATCTAACAGGTTTCTGAAGATCATGAAGCCAAGTCAGTCATGTTACATAAGGAGTCATGAATCCCGTTCCACAATTTAGACCTTCTGTTAATGTCTTAAACATTTTCATAAATTTGTAAACAGAAGGTCTAAACTGTGTAACGGGATTCATGACTCCTTATGTAACATGATTGACTTGGCTTCATGATCTTCAGAAACCTGCTAGATTTCATGTTTGCTTGCATTATCTCACTGGCTCCAGCCTGCTGATCACCTGACATCTAACTGCTAAACAGTAACCAGCACAACTGCCATCTACGTGTTTACTATTTACCTGCATCAGTGTTTTACTTCAGCTAACATCTAGAAATATGCCTGAAGAAGGGAACTAGATCCCAGAAAGCTTGCATTATTTAACTTTGTCAGTTAGCCATTAAAAGGTATTACTTTTATAAGACTGTTTTTTTCTACCTACATAATGTGAGAAAACGCGGAAAAGCCGCCGCGTCTGTCAAGAGCAAGGCGGTTGACTCCACATCCAGTGTGGCGGTTTGCATGCATAGACACGTGCCTGGTAGTATGGTGGAATGCGGAAAGGCCGCCGCATGTCCTGACAGCAAAGCGGCAGTTTCCGCGTCCAACGCGGCGGTTTGCATGCAGCGGTGTGCGCTTGGTGTGGCTGGGTTTAACAATCGGTGAAGCACGGAGAGGATCTGATTACCGGTGATCTGCAGTATCACTGGGAATACAGATATATACCAGATTATAAGTGATCTGCAGTATCACCGATAATCCGATATACCAGCTAACCTCTGTTCACCTGAGTAGAGTGTAGTGTTAGGTGCAACAATAACACTTAGAGGACTAGGCCTCAGTGCAGTAAGGAGTACTGCACGTATTCCTTCCGAAGACCTGAACTCTCCAAGGCGCGAGGAGTCAGGTCGAGAGTAGAAAGGATTGTCTGAAAGTGACACTCAGGAGGAAGTGTCACTAACAGGACGGGGAACCGCCTCCAATAGTAAGGTCGGTTCTCGAGGTCGGACAAGCCAGGTCGTAAACACACAGACAGATAAAGTACAGATACAGAAGGCAGAGGCGGAGTCTAGGTACAGGCAGGGTTCGGCAACAGGGTATCAGAAATATCGAGGTACAAGATCAGGAGGCAGGAGCAGAGTCTAAGGACGAGCCGGGGTTCGGCAACAGAGTATCAGAATGGCAAGGTACAAGATCAGAGTTCAGGAGGATAGTCAGGCAGGCAAAAAGTCATAACAGATAATCACAATCAAACTAGTACTTTAGCTATCAACAGAATCTAGCTAAGTGTAGGATTACAGCTCCAGCTGGTCCCAGCACACTTAAGGATCTGACTACAGGTCTGAGTGCTCCCACGTATGTGTTCGTAACGCCAGACAACCAGCAACTGAACAGCCGATAGTATATATACACAGAGAGCTCTCCACACCTCCCTATGTGCTGGACCAATGAGGGAAGGCAGAGTTGTCAGCTGACCAGCCTGGTCAGCTGACCCCTTTCTGACCACCACATAAGCCCTGCCTCTCCGCGCGCACGCGCGTCATTCTGAACTTGGAGGGACTATGAGTCCCAGCTACACCAGCATCGCTCTGCGGTGCAACGGGGCCATGCACGCTAACCGCCGCGTCAGACGCGGCGGTTTCTCCGCGCTTCGCCATGCCCTGCACGGGGACAGCCGCCTCAGACTGAGTGGAGGCGGCTGCCTCCCCGTGCTCTGCCCCGCCTTGCGCGGAAAGAGCGGCTCTTCCGCACTTCTTCACAGTACACCTCCCCCCGAGGAGTGGACTCCGGACAACTCCTATTAGGTTTCTCGGGATGTAAGGCGTGAAACTCCTTCCTTAATTCGTCCGCATGCATGCGGTTCCCAGGTACGCATTGCCTTTCTTCAATGCCATACCCTCTCCAATGCACCAGATATTGTACCAAGTTCTGTACTATGCGTGAGTCCAAAATTTCCTCTACTTCGAACTCAGCTTGACTATCCACTATGACAGGAGGAGGAGGAGTAGGACCCACATGGACTGCTGGTTTAAGCAGGGATACATGAAAGGACCTTACCCCATGCATGCTGGCGGGAAGGTCAACGGTATAAGTGACGTTGTTGATCTTTTTCGCTACCGGGAACGGACCGACAAACCTGGGGCCCAATTTGTCTGAAGGTTGTTTTAGAGTCAAGTGACGTGTGGATACCCAAACTAAGTCTACTGGTTGGAATTTCCACTCCAAAGAGCATCTCTTGTCAGCTTGACCCTTCTGACTTCGGAACGCCTTTTCCAAGCCATCTCTCACCCTCCACCAAATGTCTTTAAAAGACCTTTGCCAGGCCTCCAGAGCTGGAAACGGAGTGGCGGCTACTGGCAATGGTGAGAATTTTGGCATTCTTCCAGACACTACCTGGAACGGAGAGAACCCAGTGGAAGAACTCTTTAGATTATTTTGTGCAAATTCTGCGAAAGGCAGAAATTTGACCCAATCTCTTAGCAAAATCAAAATTCATAAAATTAGCCGCGGAGCCTGAATCAATGAAGGCTTCCGTGGCCTCGGTCTTATCCTCCCATGTAACCGTACAGGGAAAAAGCAACCGTTTTTCTTCGAGGGGTATGCATCGGGCGCCTAGGGTGTTACCCCTTACAACTCCTAGGCGGTAGCATTTCCCGGTTTACTTGGCTTTGTAGGGCAGTCTCGTACCCTATGCCCAGCTTCACCACAGTATAAACACAATTGTTCCGACATTCTCCGTCTTCTCTCCACTTGGGTCAACTTTGACCGACTGATCTGCATCGGCTCAGGTGGAGGCAAGACCGAAGAAGATGAGACAGAAGGAGATGGAGTTACTAGGGGTGCAGCGGGAGGCGCCGCGTAAGATGTCAACCTGACACGATGACTACCCCTAGTCTGTCTCTGATGGCGTAGCCTACGGTCGATTCGAATGGCCGATGAGATGGCCTCATTAACTGTTTTGGGCTCGGGTAAACTTAACATTAGGTCGGAGACCTCATCCGCCAAACCGAGACAGGAAGTAATCCAACAGGGCATAGGTGTCAAACCTGACTGTAACTGACCACCTACGAACTTCGGCCGCATAATCTTCGACTGGACCCTTGCCTTGCCGTAAGAGCTTAAGCTTCCGCTCAGAGGTCGCAGCAAGGTCTGGGTTGTCGTAGATTACTGCCATGGCTTTAAAGAATTCCTCTACCGAGGTAAGGGCTAAGTCACCGGCGGGCAAATTGTACGCCCAGGTCTGGGAGTCACCAGTTAACAAAGTTTTAATAAAGATGACCCGTTGGGTCTCAGTCCCCGAGGATCGGGGTCTCAACTCGAAATAAGATAACACCCTACTCTTAAAATTCCGGAAGTCAGATTTGTGGCCGGAAATTTTTTCAGGTACGGGCATACGGATATCACCACTGAGAGGGGATCGCACCTCATCAACTGACGTCTGGAGGGTTTGTACAGACCCTGATAGGGCATCAATTAAAGCTTTGTGATGGCCCAGTGCTTGATGGATGTTATCCACCGAAGTGGCAAGCACCACCAGAGGGTCAGCGCGTGCGTCCATCGGTCTTTTGGTTTGGCGTTCTGTAACGATCGGTGAAGCACAGAGAGGATCTGATTACCGGTGATCTGCAGTATCACTGGGAATACAGATATATACCAGATTATAAGTGATCTGCAGTATCACCGATAATCCGCTATACCAGCTAACCTCTGTTCACCTGAGTAGAGTGTAGTGTTAGGTGCAACAATAACACTTAGAGGACTAGGCCTCAGCGCAGTAAGGAGTACTGCACGTATTCCTTCTGAAGACCTGAACTCTCCAAGGCGGGAGGAGTCAGGTCGAGAGTAGGAAGGATTGTCTGAAAGTGACACTCAGGAGGAAGTGTCACTAACAGGACGGGGAACCGCCTCCAATAGTAAGGTCGGTTCTCGAGGTCGGACAAGCCAGGTCGTAAACACACGGACAGATAAAGTCTAGGTACAGGCAGGGTTCGGCAACAGGGTATCAGAAATATCGAGGTACAAGATCAGGAGGCAGGGGCAGAGTCTAAGGACGAGCCGGGGTTCGGCAACAGAGTATCAGAATGGCAAGGTACAAGATCAGAGTTCAGGAGGATAGTCAGGCAGGCAAAAAGTCATAACAGATAATCACAATCAAACTAGTACTTTAGCTATCAACAGAATCTAGCTAAGTGTAGGATTACAGCTCCAGCTGATCCCGGCACACTTAAGGATCTGACTACAGGTCTGAGTGCTCCCAAGCATGTGTTCGCAATGCCAGACAACCAGCAACTGAACAGTCGGCAGTATATATACACAGAGAGCTCTCCACACCTCCCTAAGTGCTGGACCAATGAGGGAAGGCAGAGTTGTCAGCTGACCAGCCTGGTCAGCTGACCCCTTTCTGGCCACCACATAAGCCCTGCCTCTCTGCGCGCACGCACGTCATTCTGAACTTGGAGGGACTATGAGTCCCAGCTACACCAGCACCGCTCTGCGGTGCAACGGGGCCATGTGCGCTAACCGCCGCGTCAGACGCGGCGGTTTCTCCACGCTTCGCCATACCCTGCACGGAGACAGGCGCCTCAGACTGAGTGGAGGCGGCTGCCTCCCCGTGCTCTGCCCCGCCGTGCGCGGAAAGAGCCGCCTGCCGCTGACTCATGGCGGCGGCTCTTCCGCGCTTCTTCACACTGGGGCCCATATGCAATTCACTTTTTCACCTGAGTTTTCTCCTAGGTGATATTTTAAATTTGTTAATAAAAAGCATTTTAAGCCATCAGAAAGCAAGAAAATGCTCAAGATGATTTTGAAAGTCCTTTTTAACTTACCTTTTTGATATTTTTTTAGTTGAAAAGTGCTGGAAAGTTATTTTAATTTGAAAATGAAAAATTATCTCCTGAGAGAAAACTCAGGTGAAAAACTGAATTGCATATGGCCCTGGGTCTGTTAGTGCACATAGGCAGATGGAAGAGCTACACGCGCACGGGCCTGAACTCAGGACCTTTAGACCAGCAGGGGAAGTGTCAGCTGATCAGGAGGATCAGCTGATTCCTGCAGGACTCATGACTGGCTGAGTGGCTCGGGCGGGGCAGCAGAGACCAGCTACTATATATTCTGCTGCTTGTCAGTTGCTGGTTGTCTGTCATTGCAAACACTTTGTGGAAGCATTCAGACCATAGTAAGATCCTTACAGTGTGTTTGAACCAAGAGGACTTGGGAATTCACACTGAGTCAGATTACCTTGTACTGTTTATTTGTTAGACCCGTTCCAGGGTGTTGAGATCAAGGCCCTCACACCCCAGACTAGGAATACTGTATATCTTCTGTGTATTCTCTAGCATAGTTCCAGGGTGTTGAGATCAAGGCCCTCACACCCAAGACTAGGGAATTGTATTATCATTTATGTTATATTCCAGACTAGTTCCAGGGTGTTGATGATCACGGAACTCACACCCAAGACTAGGGAATTGTATTATCATTTATGTTATGCTCCAGACTAGTTCCAAGGTGTTGTGACTACGCACTTCACACCTCAGACTAGTATTGCTATTACTGTGTTTCGTTAGCCCAGTTCAGGGCAATACCTTGCATATTAGCAGCAGGGCTTCCTGCACCCAGTCTCGGTCCCTCGCCCAGGGGTCCACAGGCTACAGGAATATCACCCACTGTCAGGGGTGAATTCCTCAGGAGTCTTAGGCTGCCAGCTCCTCTGGTGGTCCCCACTCAGAGTTGTTACTGTTGCACCAAACACTTACAATCTCTCAGGTGTCTAGAGGTTAGACATATCTGATTATTGACGATTCCGCAGATCCTCAATAATCGGGTATATCTGTATTCTTGGGGATACTGCGGATCGCCAAGGATCAGATTCTCTCTCTGGTTGTTGACACCGATCGTTACACATAAATTGTTTGGCTAACACGGTACAGAAACATTTTTACTACTGACTTTTCATAAATTAATCCCTATTTACCATGCTGGCTTACAGAGAAGTATAAAAGATAAACATCTTAGCGGTTACTGTAAGTAAAAAAAAAAAGAAAGTTAGAGCCTAATGTTCTCAACTGTGTTTAAAACATCTTACATGTCCTGCAAGTTCTTAGTGCTACAGAGATTAAAGACACTGTGTTACTAACCTGAAGAAGTGGGTGAAACCTAAGAAACCCTTTTTTTTGTTTTTGTTTTTTTGGTGTCCAATACATTACTCTTTAACCACTTCCCGACCGCCCCCAGTCGATGGGCGGCGGCAAAGTCCGGGCCCAAACGACCGCAATACGCCCATCGGCGGGGGCGGCTGCGGGAGTGGCTATGCGGCGATCCCGTCATTCGTGATGCGATCAGCCGCCGGGGACTGGCTCTGCCCACCGTTCGCTGTAACCCGCCGGCCGTTCGGAAGCGCCGGTGGGTTACTAGCACCCGGATCGCCGCTGCACGTATGTATAATAGGCTTTGTAATGTATACAAAGCCTATTATACTGGCTGCCTCCTGCCCTGGTGGTCCCAGTGTCCGAGGGACCACCAGGGCAGGCTGCAGCCACCCTAGTCTGCACCCAAACACACTGATCTGCCCCCCCTGCCCCCTAATCGCCCACAGCACCCCTCAGACCCCCCCTGCCCACCCCCCAGACCACTGTTTGCACCCAGTCACCCCCCTAATCACCCATCAATCACTCCCTGTCACTATCTGTCAACGCTATTTTTTTTTTAGTCCCTAATCTGCCCCCTACTCCCTCCTGATAACCCCCCCCACCCTCAGAATCTCCCCAGACCCCCCCCAGACCCCCCCCCCTGTGTACTGTATGCATCTATCCCCCCTGATCACCTGTCAATCACCTGTCAATCACCCGTCAATCACCCGTCAATCACCCCCTGTCACTGCTACCCATCAATCAGCCCCTAACCTGCCCCTTGCGGGCAATCTGATCACCCACCCACACCAATAGATCGCCCGCAGATCCGACATCAGATCACCTCCCAAGTGCAGTGTTTACATCTCTTCTCTCCTCTAAACACCCACTAATTACCCATCAATCACCCATCAATCACCCCCTATCACCACCTGTCACTGTTACCCATCAGATTAGACCCTAATCTGCCCCTTGCGGGCACCCAATCACCCGCCCAAACGCTCAGATTGCCCTCAGACCCCCCCCTTATCAATTCGCCAGTGCAATATTTACATCTGTTATTCCCTGTAATAACCCACTGATCACCTGTCAATCACTTATCAATCACCCATCAATCACCCCCTGTCACTGCCACCCATCAATCACCCCCTGTCACTGCCACCCATCAATCAGCCCCTAACCTGCCCCTTGCGGGCAATCTGATCACCCACCCACACCAATAGATCGCCCGCAGATCCGACATCAGATCACCTCCCAAGTGCAGTGTTTACATCTCTTCTCTCCTCTAAACACCCACTAATTACCCATCAATCACCCCCTATCACCACCTGTCACTGTTACCCATCAGATTAGACCCTAATCTGCCCCTTGCGGGTACCCAATCACCCGCCCACACGCTCAGATTGCCCTCAGACCCCCCCTTATCAATTCGCCAGTGCAATATTTACATCTGTTATTCCCTGTAATAACCCACTGATCACCCGTCAATCACCTATCAATCACCCCCTGTCACTGCCACCCATCAATCACCCCCTGTCACTGCCACCCATCAATCACCCCCTGTCACTGCCACCCATCAATCAGCCCCTAACCTGCCCCTTGCGGGCAATCTGATCACCCACCCACACACACCAATAGATCGCCCACAGATCCGACATCAGATCACCTCCCAAGTGCAGTGTTTACATCTTTTCTCTCCTCTAAACACCCACTAATTACCCATCAATCACCCCCTATCACCACCTGTCACTGTTACCCATCAGATTAGACCCTAATCTGCCCCTTGCGGGGACCCAATCACCCGCCCACACCTCAGAACGCCCTCAGACCCCAGCCCTGATCACCTCGCTAGTGCATTGCTTGCATCTATTTCCCCCCTCTAATCACACCTTGAGACACCCATCAATCACCTCCTGTCACCCCTAGCACACCTACCCATCAGATCAGGCCCTAATTTGCCCCGTGTGGGCTCCTGATCACTCGGCCAAACCCTCATATCCCCCTCAGACCCCCTTCTGATCACCTCCCCTGTGCATTGATTGCATCTATTTTCCCCTCTAACCGCCCCCTGAGACACCCATCAATCACCTCCTGTCACCCCCCTAGCACTCCTATCCATCAGATCAGGCCCAAAACATCCTGTCATCTAAGAGGCCACTCTGCTTATGACCGGTTCCACAAAATGTGCCCCCTCATAGACCACCTGTCATCAAAATTTGCAGATGCTTATACCCCTGAACAGTCATTTTGAGAAATTTGGTTTCCAGACTACTCACAGTTTTGGGCCCGTAAAATGCCAGGGCAGTATAGGAACCCCACAAGTGACCCCATTTTAGAAAAAAGACACCCCAAGGTATTCTGTTAGGTGTATGATGAGTTCATAGAAGATTTTATTTTTTGTCAAAAGTTAGCGGAAATTGGATTTTTATTGTTTTTTTCACAAAGTATCATTTTTCACTAACTTGTGACAAAAAATAAAATCTTCTATGAACTCACCATACCCCTAACGGAATACCTTGGGGTGTCTTCTTTCTAAAATGGGGTCACTTGTGGGGTTCCTATACTGCCCTGGCATTTTAGGGGCCCTAAACCGTGAGGAGTAGTCTAGAAAACAAATGCCTCAAAATGACCTGTGAATAGGACGTTGGGCCCCTTAGCGCACCTAGGCTGCAAAAAAGTCTCACACATGTGGTATCGCCATACTCAGGAGAAGTAGTATAATGTGTTTTGTGGTGTATTTTTACACATACCCATGCTGGGTGGGAGAAATCTCTCTGTAAATGGACTATTGTGTGTAAAAAAAATCAAAAATGTGCCATTTACAGAGATATTTCTCCCACCCAGCATGGTTATATGTAAAAATACACCACAAAACACATTATACTACTTCTTCTGAGTACGGCGATACCACATGTGTGACACTTTTTTGCAGCCTAACTGTGCTAAGGGGCCCAAAGTCCAATGAGTACCTTTAGGATTTCACAGGTCATTTTGAGACATTTGGGTTCAAGACTACTCCTCACGGTTTAGGGCCCCTAAAATGCCAGGGCAGTATAGGAACCCCACAAGTGACCCCATTTTAGAAAGAGGACACCCCAAGGTATTCTGTTAGGTGTATGATGAGTTCATAGAAGATTTTATTTTTTGTCACAAGTTAGCGGAAAGTGATATGTATTGTTTTTTTTTCACAAAGTGTCATTTTCCGCTAACTTGTGACAAAAAAAAAATCTTCTATGAACTCACCATACTCCTAACAGAATACCTTGGGGTGTCTTCTTTCTAAAATGGGGTCACTTGTGGGGTTCCTATACTGCCCTGGCATTTTAGGGGCCCTAAACCGTGAGCAGTAGTCTAGAATCCAAATGCCTCAAAATGACCTGTGAATAGGACGTTAGGCCCCTTAGCGCACCTAGGTTGCAAAAAAAGTGTCACACATGTGGTATCGCCGTACTCAGAAGAAGTAGTATATTGTGTTTTGGGGTGTATTTTTACACATACCCATGCTGGGTGGGAGAAATCTCTCTGTAAATGGACAATTGTGTGTAAAAAAAATCAAACAATTGTCATTTACAGAGATATTTCTCCCACCCAGCATGGGTATGTATAAAAATACACCCCAAAACACATTATACTACTTCTCCTGAGTACGGCGGTACCACATGTGTGGCACTTTTTTGCACCCTAAGTGCGCTAAGGGGCCCAAAGTCCAATGAGTACCTTTAAGATTTCACAGGTCATTTTGCGACATTTGGTTTCAAGACTACTCCTCACGGTTTAGGGCCCCTAAAATGCCAGGGCAGTATAGGAACCCCACAAATGACCCCATTTTAGAAAGAAGACACCCCAAGGTATTCCGTTAGGAGTATGGTGAGTTCATAGAAGATTTTATTTTTTGTCACAAGTTAGCGGAAAATGACACTTTGTGAAAAAAAAACAATTAAAATCAATTTCCGCTAACTTGTGACAAAAAAAAAAATTCTATGAACTCACCATCCTCCTAACGGAATACCTTGGGGTGTCTTCTTTCTAAAATGGGGTAATTTGTGGGGTTCCTATACTGTCCTGGCATTTTAGGGGCCCTAAACCGTGAGGAGTAGTCTTGAAACGAAATTTCTCAAAATGACCTGTGAAATCCTAAAGGTACTCATTGAACTTTGGGCCCCTTAGCGCAGTTAGGGTGCAAAAAAGTGCCACACATGTGGTATCGTCGTACTCAGGAGAAGTAGTATAATGTGTTTTGTGGTGTATTTTTCCACATACCCATGCTGAGTGGGAGAAATATCTCTATAAATAGACAATTGTGTGTAAAAAAAATAAACCAATTGTCATTTACGGAGATATTTCTCCCACCCAGCATGGGTATGTGTAAAAATACACCCCAAAACACATTATACTACTTCTCCTGAGTACGGCAATACCACATGTGTGGCACTTTTTTGCAGCCTAACTGCGCTAAGGGGCCCAAAGTCCAATGAGCATCTTTAGGCTTTACAGGGGTGCTTACAATTAGGCACCCCCCAAAATGCCAGGACAGTGAACACACCCCACAAATGACCCTATTTTGGAAAGTAGACACTTCAAGGTATTCAGAGAGGAGCATAGTGAGTCCGTGGCAGATTTAATTTTTTTTTGTCGCAAGTTAGAAAAAATGGAAACTATTTTTTTTTTTTGTCACAAAGTGTCATTTTCCGCTAACTTGTGACAAAAAATAAAATCTTCTATGAACTCACCATGCCTCTCACTGAATACTTTGGGATGTCTTCTTTCCAAAATGGGGTCATTTGGGGGGTATTTGTACTATCCTGGAATTTTAGCCCCTCATGAAACCTGACAGGTGCGCAGAAAAGTCAGAGATGCTTGAAAATGGGAAAATTTACTTTTGGCACCATAGTTTGTAAACACTATAACTTTTACCCAATCCAATAAATATACACTGAATGTTTTTTTTTTTAATCAAAGACATGTAGCAGAATAACTTTCGCGCTCAAATGTATAGGAAATTTTACTGTCAGCACAGCAAGTTAAAAAAGTAATTTTTTTGCCAAAATTCATGTCTTTTTTGATGAATATAATAAAAACTAAAACTCGCAGCAGCAATCAAATAGCAGCAAAAGAAAGCTGTATTAGTGACAAGAAAAGGAGGTAAAATTCCTTTAGGTGGTAGGTTGTATTGCCGAGCAATAAACGGTGAAAGCTACAGTGGTCTGAATGGAGAAAAAGGCTCTGGTCCTTAAGGGGCGAAAAGACTGTGGTCCTCAAGTGGTTAACCTCCATATTGAGGTAAAACTGTTCATTAATAAATACCAGATTGGTAGTTGACACTCACACTTAAATAATATTATTGTGGATTTAGTTTCCCATTTGTGAAAATACTACACTATTAGTGCTCCTGGTCTGTTTCTATGTCTATTTTCTTTCGGTCACTGGAGTTCCACGCTGACCTCATCATATCAGACATCCCCCTACTATTCATTAAGGAATCCTTGGTCAGGACTCCATAACACTGCAGAGTGGCCTACTGAGCACGCCCTTAGTGGCTTCAACTCTTAAGCGCATTGAGTCCAACAGGGGAAAAGCTTATACAAATGTTAGAATTATTAATGCTGAAGTCACATAAGGAATAATTACAAGACATATCCTTATAAGGAGTTACATTACAATTAAAACACCTCTCAAAAAAATCAGCTTAATATTTACTGTGCTTTTTTCAGACTGCTGAAGGCTCATTATTTCCTAGATAACTGATGTTGACATGCAGAGTTATTAAGGAATGTGGTGTGCCTAGACTTTAAAGCTTAAACGTAGACTTTGTAGCAAACCTTTTGTTGCCATCAATCATCTTAATTATACCTACAAATATATTCCAAGGGAAATGTTTCTGGCCTGTTGCAGTTAACCATCATTACTGGATCTTATTGGCCAATAGTCAGTCTAATAGTAAAGATGAATACTCAGTGCTACAACTTCACATTACCCAAATGTGGAGTGGATAGATATAGATAATTCCTATTGAATGCTCTCTGGACCTATTCCATTTAGTGTTTTATGAAGTACACAGAAATGTACTTCACAGTTCTCAATATCGCAAAACTCAGCTTGTCTTTTTGGTGTATTTAGCAAAAATGTGAGCATGCTGATAAAGATTCAGTGCTCAATAGCTTTCAAGGACCCTTCTGTTATACATTAATCAGCTCGGCGCAGAAAAATTGGATTGGGGTGCAGTTTGAACATGTTCACTTTTATATAAACATGTATTTAAAATGTGCTTAGATTTTATGTGTGCCATATGCATAATTTACCGTTTTGAGTTGAAGAAATCAGTAACTTATCATTCTATATAAAATCTTCCTTGTGCTCATATGAGATAATTATACAGGGTTGAAAATCTTCACAGAATAAGGCAAATAGATGCATAAATGTACTGAAATAAAAGGTACATTCAGTCTTTGAAGGTGTGAATGCAAAAGTAAGATTAGGAGCGGCACACCTTTCCGTATAAGATCGGGTGCTGAGTCCTGGATGCAAAGCCAACATCCAATAAATATTGTAAGGTTGAAGAGTGTCCCCTTCATCAGATAAGTGCAGACAAACGTTTGTCTGCACTTATCTGATGAAGGGGACCCGTAGTGGCCCCGAAACAATTGTCATGCTTTGTGTTTGATGGATCAATAAATTACATTTCTTGCTCTATTGAGAAGGTGGTGTGCGAGCCCACTCTTCAACCTTTTGAAGGTGTGAAGGTACTTCTTTTGATTTATTAGCATTGCAGGTTCATATTAAGACTATTGATTAGGTATGCTAATTTGGATTCCATGGAATTTAAATTTCTGCATCTCCGGAATTCTGCAAAAATCAGATTTAGCACAACTTGGTAATTTTAGCCCATTCACAGAACTCGGAAGCATTGGGCCAATCATGGAATGCAGAATTTTTCCGCAAAGATAGGATCACCGCAATCATTTTAGACCAATCACAAGATTCCGTTTTGGCAATTTCCAATATTCCAATGTTTGTGTCATCTTTTTTAACAAAATAAAAAATGACAAATAAATAAAATACAACAGAGGGAAACAATAGATACTAACACTAGGTATGTTTATTTAACCTAGTTTATTTTTTATAAATCCTGTAAGGACAGGGCCGGATTTGTGAGCAGGCCACACAGGCCCGGGACTAGGGTGGAGCCAAGGTAGGAGGCAGGTTAAGAAACAGGCAGCAGTGTCCCAATGGCTGCCCGTGCTATTCCCCACAATGATGCAGTGTCACTTTGCAGCCGCCCACTGCTTTCCTCTGCACACAGTAGCATGTCTGTGTGTGCAGCAGCGGCAGCTACAGACAGGAACAGAGTGGGCAGCTTTGCTAATATGATGGAGCAGTTGCCGAATTATTACAGCTCTGCCCACTGTCATTCAATTGTAGTCTCTCTGCCCCCCTTCAGAATCAGCTTGTGGGAGCCGTGGAAGAGGCTTTACTAAAAACTTCAGCCTCCAGTAGTCTGACCAATGGCAACATTGAGAGCGTTTGCACCCCCGCCCTCCTCCTTGCTCCTGTCTATTGGAAATTAGGAGGGGTGGAGATAAAGGAGATTGTGCAGGAAATGAAATCAGCTTTGAATGTTCGGTAAGGTATTGCTCTGCCAAACCCTGGATGCAATCTGCACTTGACTTTAACATATAGCTGCACTCCTCTTCTTCTCCCATTCTGTGTCTCCCTGTCATTTTTCTCCTTCTATTGTTACAGCGTCTGCTGTATACATCTTATGTCTCCCCCCCACTCCATCCTCAGTAATAGTAGTGGGGAGGATTTGCTGTGCCGCTGTGAGTGACAAATGGAATCCCAGGGCAAAGGTGCAGACCTCCACGAAAGAAAAAGCTTAAGGTCGTCTGGACAGGAGGGGAGGCTCACAGGCTCAATCTGGTTCACTGAACAGGTATGCAGTGGTGGGTTCACAGTACAGGTATGCAGTGGTGGGTTCACAGAACAGGTATGCAGTGGTGGGTTCACAGTACAGGTATGCAGTGGTGGGTTCACAGAACAGGTATGCAGTGGTGGGTTCACAGAACAGGTATGCAGTGGCGGGTTCACTGAACAGGTATGCAGTGGTGGGTTCACAGAACAGGTATGCAGTGGTGGGTTCACAGAACAGGTATGCAGTGGTGGGTTCACTGAACAGGTATGCAGTGGTGGGTTCACAGAACAGGTATGCAGCCAGGGACAAGCTAAGCCTAACTAATCTTTCCCTATGAGAGAGAGTGTGCAGACCGTAATGGTCGCCGCTGCCTGCCTTTTAGTAGGGGGGGGGGAGTGGCTCCAGGGGCTAGTGTAGCCTAATTGGCTACACTGGGCCTGCTGACTGTGATGTAGAGGGTCAAAGTTGACCCTCCATGGTGCATTATGGGGCGAACCGAACTTCCGCAAAGGTTCGCCTGCGGGACGCGAACGCGAACCACTGAAGTTCGCATGGAACCGTTCGCAGGCGAACCGTTCGGCCCATCTCTAGTTATTGTCAAGATTTTTGTTGGCATTTATGTCATCGTGGGACAAATCCCTCTTGTGCATTTGTTTGTATTGCAAGAGTCAAGACTGATTTTGTTTTTACTCTGAAACTCTGTGAAATATATTACACTGTGTTAATATTTTACCTATATATAGGGAAATGGATCCTACAGAGTCTTTCCTGTCCCCTCTTGGTCCCTTTGTTCCAGCGCTGTCCCCCGGCGAAATGATGCTACCTCCAGGAGCCATGAGATGGCTTCAGGAGCGTGCATATCTCCACACTGTGCATGCTCCCAAAGCATTCTGAGAGCCCCCTAAGGCGTATTCGACCAGTTGGTTGAATATGTAGGGGAATGGGGGACAGAACTGAAACAAGGGGAAGGGAGGGGAGGAGAGAGATGGCTCAATAGGATCCAGAGCCTTCCCTCTCCATAGGTAAGTATCAGATATATATTTTTTAAAATTGCTTCATTTTTTCTTTAATCCTGACATTTGTATGACAGAATCACACCTGCACTCACTTCGGTCCATTTTTGTGCCGAGTAGTGCTACTGGGGGCCACATGGAAACTTGGGAGCCACATAAACCACAATTGTAATTGTGGCTATGGCTGTGCTCAGTGGACAATTTGGGCACAGGAGGTGCTAGATACAGCCAAAGCAACAGGGGCAGCAGAGATTGCGGTGGAGAGAGTGGTGGCTTGGTAAGTTATTGGGAAAGAGTGTGTGGGTGTAGATTAGTGTTAGGCATAGGTGGGGCAGGTTAGATTTACATAGCGTTATGTTAGCGTATGTACACCTGCTGATATTTTACAAGCAACAGTACCATGCACCCAAATTCCCCAGTGCCCTTTTTGCATCTGATTTTGCCGGAACAGATTAAATGGGTGCATGCTGCACCTGGTATTTTGGGAACCGTTCTAGGCCACAATGCAATTAGCGGCTATGGTGGCACCAGGTGAGTGGACATTGCAGATGAACTCTGGATAGCTGATTTGAGCAGCTTTACAGCTACTCAAATTGGCAACTTTACATCCACTTGACTAAATTGCGGCTTTGCAGCTGCTGTAATTAGTAGCTTAATGCTGCTTGGGTAAATTCCAGCTTTACAGCCACTGGGGTACATTGTGGCTTTATGTGTCAATTCATCATAGGGAAGGGGGGTAAGTCTTAGGTATATATAAAGCGTGAAGGTTACTGTTAGGAGTAGGTAGGGTGAGGTTAGTGTTAAACATAGATAGGAGAGATTTAGTGTGAGAATTAGGTTACAGTGGGGGATAGTAGAATATTAGTAAAATGACCGATTATTCTACTAACGGCATTTCCTCATGTCCATTTTACCAATCACTCCTTTTCGATGTCCGTGATTTTACCTCCTGCTCCCTAGTCCCTACATTATATTTCATTTTGCTAATGCTACTTCTGTTGCTAAGCAATCTTGCACATCACTGTTAACAGCATGACAGCCTGGAATCAAGGGAGTCTGTGCTTCCAGCATGCTGCAGCTACAGATATACTTGAGCCTTCACTCTTCGGTGGGGACTTCCTTAAATGAAAAGAATCCAGATTTCTGTTTATATTTTTTATGGAGAACAGTGAGCAATCTGAAATAAACTGGTTTAAGCCTTCAACAGTTTGTTATCCATGTTAAAAACATCAATGGCACATATCAAGTCAAGATACCTTTTGATCTTGAATGATGAAAAGACCTAATGTCACACCATGATCATTTACTGTGTCTGGGTTACTTTAAGCTTATCCGAGAACCAAGCTGGGCTGTGGCTGGTGACAAAAGAACAAAAGGCAAAGGCATCAGTATAATTATATTGGTCTTATTGGAGATTGCTATACAAATTCAAGTACAGTACACTGACTCAGAAAAAAAAAATCACACTTATAATAGTTTTTGAAGTCTGAACTCAGAAATACAATATCTTCTACTGAAACTTTGCCAAAAAATAGTTATTATTATGGAAGCCATGGCATGCACAATATATTTCATGATACTTCCAGATATTTATCTATGTCTTAGTGATGAATTTCTGTGAAAGAGGTTTCCTTTGTCTACATCTTTACAGGTATACAAGACAATGCTTTGCCATTATTGTAGAAACACTGCTGGCAGCATCGGTTATCCTCAAGCATACTAGCAAGTAACTTCTAGCAAATCTTGATTGATTTTCTGCCACATAAATAAAAGATTGTATAGGACTCTTGGGGTCTTTGAGTCTTGAAGCCTTTGAAGACCCCAGTTAGCTATTTATAATAATCAATGGTGCATAGAACTATAACAAATGTGAAAAGAATACAACAGCAACAAACTAATAATAACTTTTCAAGAGGAATGAAAATGACATTGGGTTTTATACACTAATTTCACCATCCATCAAATGGGTAAGCAAGCAGCTACCTCACGTGTGAATTTTCTTTCATGCCAGCTCAGTATTAATTATCTAACACAATACACTGCATGCGTATTTCCCCTTGTAAAGTGCTGCTTTGTACATTTCCCAGTGGAAATCACCAAACTAAAATTGAACAGTTTACTTATTTTTATTTATGTTTTACTGAAATAATTACTTCATTTTTTGAGTACATAAAGCCCTGGAGTTAAAACTAACTTATCAACACAACACTGAAAATGCTACTTTTTGTTGTGGTCTGAAAGTCAGCATTTCTACTTTGCTCTAAAAAACTCCTTACAGCTTTAAAGCTACTATCCCAGAAAAAAATATAGCAGAACATCAGTGAAGTGGTTAAACACAGCACTTTGTCCTGCTATGTAAGGGCTATTCAGCCTCAAATCCGCATCCAGACTCAAGATAACAATCTTTGTTTACATTCCAATGTTGTTACATTTGTGTGTAACAAGTAAAAAACACTATGAGAAACTGTCTCTGCTTCAAGCACACACACACAGTTCAGAACAGCTCGTTAGAAGATTTTAATATATAATAAAAAGCAGTTGGAATAAAATGCAATGGCAGCTTTCAGGGTAAGATAAACTACACTTTGGAAATGTGTAATTTGTAGACAGACAATATTAATTGTGCACAAAAGCAAATATGATAACTGTATGAGTAATAAAAAGTAGGAAAACACATTTTTATTGAATGTTATGTCAGAGTTTAAGACCACTTTAACCTCAGCATTGCATTAAAGAGATACTATGGTGCATATTTAATGTAAAAGTAACAGAGCCCTCCCCTATAGTCACATGAGTCCCCCTTCCATGGCAGTCACAGTGCCACAGCAGGCATAGGGCAACCCAGAAAGTCACATGTGGCCTACATTAGTCTAAAAAGCCTCAGTAATCACAGAAATCCTGCATCATTTATGGAATAAGTTATAAGAGGTCTCCCTATACCATATACATAATATAGTCAATTCATAGTGATAGGAGGTCCAAAACCTGATACCTTGGTTCAGAGGTCCTGCTTCTAGCTCCATGGTTGTAGACCCTGGTTTGTACCTCTTGGATCCTTTTTATATCCCCTAGACCATGGGAATCATGGCCATGTCCCTTTGCTTCCCAGTATCAGAGCTTTAACATACAATGTTGTATAATACAGAACAACTAAATCCTATTGATGCCCACAGGCTGAATTTAGCAGGGCTTCCACTAAGTCCATCACCAACTCTCTCAAATGGTACTTCAATGACTGCAAAGGAACTCATCCATCCGTGCCCTGGCTGGCTCTAGGATACTATTTTTTAAGCTATTATGATGACGCACACTGAGTAACTTCAGCGCTGTCAGAAAACAGAGCAGAAGTTATATTTTAACACAACAAAGCTAACCCGAGCTCAATAATCAAACTGTAAGTGCAAAGATAAGGTAATTCATACACCTTATCTCAGAAAAAGACACCTTATACAGGTTGAATGGCTATCAAGCCAAAATAATATAAATAATGTGAATAAGTACTTCCACACATAGCAAGGAAGAGGGAAGGCCCTACGCGCTCACAGCAACGGCTGCTTCTGAGGAGGCCCACAAGCAGCTGTAGCTGCGAGCGCGTAGGGCCTTCCCTCTTTCTTGCTGCAACTCATTCACGGGTAAGTCCTAGCCACTATTGCTACATTTGCACACACTTTTTGAGATATTGATTCACCATCTCTCGTACCTCGTTTACAATTGACACTTCAGTAGTTTTTGCCCCTGATTGTTTGATACCTCCACAATGAGGTCTGGCACATCATTTTGCACAGATTAGATGAATTAGTTCTTGTATGCCTTTTTGCCATTTTTTGCACCAATTGTTTACAGCACATAGCACTTTGGATCTTTGACTAAACCTGTTTTTTTATTGATTATATTATTGTGGAACAAATAATTTTTCATGTACTATATATGCAGCAGGGTGTCTGCTAACAGGCAGGATGTTTTGAGGGATTTATTACATTGTTTTTTAATTGTTTTTAAAGGGACATGTCCCTAATAAACTTGGCAATTTATTTTCATTGAAGTTTATGTGTGGAAGTACTTATTCACATTATTTATATTATTTTGGCTTGATAGCCATTCAACCTGTAAAAAACAGAAGTTATATTTTAAAACACTATAATTCGGCCTCCAGCAATAGCTGGAAGCCGAATTATATAATTCCCCACTATCCACGTGGACCTAGAGGGGGAATAGTAATTAATATCGCCGGGACTTGTGCAGCAGCAGGATAAGCCATATACCAGCTGTATCCTGCGCTCAAGTCTCCCGGCGGCGATTACATATGTACGCAAAGCGAGGGCCAAGTCTAGGGTGACCTTTAGGCAGGGGTTCTGTGGGGTCAGGCGGATGATTGTACTAATGACAGCGACATAGATGTTCGTGGGGGGGGGGGGGAAGGGGCGGGAGTGGGAGATTGCACAATACAGGAAAATTGGAGCTCTGTTTTTTCCAGAAATTTTGTGTAACAATGTAATAACCATCTCATTCTTCAAACAGCATAATTTATCTACTGTATCTTACACACACAGAAAAGCTTTCTGCCATAATCTTTTTCTCCTTCAGTCAGAGATAAGATAACAATCAAGAAGAGCACGCTGCAGCTCAATTTAGCGCATTGATAAGGTTCCCATGACAAAAAATGATGAGCATGAATTTCACATAATCATAATTTTGCATTGTTATTGCAATTATGATTCAAAATTGTAATGCAAAATTTTGAGAAAATCATAATTCATTTTTTTTTTTCTAAACACAATAGGAAACTAATTTTGTTTAATTTTGTGCCAACTTTAGCGGTTAATAGCAAAGTCACCATAAATCCTATAGTCACCAAAATTGCTACTTATGTTAAGAGGAATAGTGGGAACAAGGCACAAAATGTGAATTTTCAAAACGACCTTGTCATTTTTGAGAAAATTGATATTAAAAATGCAAAGAAAACCATTTTTAATCTGCATTTTTAAAATAGATTGCTTCAAAACTGCATGTTTTTTTTTAAAAAAATGTTTTACCACTTTACCTCATAAAGAGGAACTCCAGTGAAAATAATGTAGTAAAAAAAGTGCTTCATTTTTACCATAATTATGTATAAATGATTTAGTCAGTGTTTGCTCATTGTAAAATCTTTCCTCTCCCCGATTTACATTCTGACATTTATTACATGGTGAAATTTTTACTGTGGGTAGGTTATGTAGCTGCTCCTAGCTGTTTTGGCTGTTAGAGACAGCTGTAAACAGCTAATTCCTTTCTGTGAACCTTGTTACATTGTAACAAACTGCCAAAAGTACCGCGGTTCCACAACTTCTTGTGGGAGGGGTTTCAGCACAAAATCAGTCATACAGCGCCCCCTGATGGTCTGTTTGTGAAAAGCATTATATTTCTCATGTAAAAGGGGGTATCAGCTACTGATTGGGATAAAGTTCAATTCTAGGTTGCAGTTTCTCTTTAACCTGTACAGGGCCGTGTCACGCCTATGGGTGTGACTGCGGTGGCAGCCCCAGGACCACCTAATGCTGATCGGGGTAAATTCCTGGGGATGACTTTTGCAGTAGATTGCGCGCACATCTCCACTTCAGTCTTCCAGCTGCGATTGCCGCTAGGAGACTGTTAGAGGGCGAAACCACCATCTATTTAGTACGTACAGTGCTGCGATCTAAGGAAGCGCTGTACAGGGGACAGCCATGCCACTCGGCTGTCCCCTCAAGAGGGTCAAAAGTGATCTGCTGTGATAGGCTAAAGCCTATCAAAGGCGATCGCGCTGATTGGCTGGCGGGGGGAGGGAGGGAGGAAAGAGGGAAAACATTTTTAAAAAATATTACAGAAATAAAGAAACAAATATTTATAAGAAAACAAACACCTGGGTGTTGGTGGGGAGAAAGGGGGGTCATATGTGTGCTGAGTTGTGCGGCCCTGCAGCGCACCCTTAAAGCTGCAGTGGCCATTTTTGTGAAAAATGGCCTGGTCTTTAAGGGGGTAAAGCCTGTGGTCCTGAAGAGGTTAACATACTAGCAATATTGGTGATGAAAGCATATATGGTGGCTTTGCTATTAGCCCATAAATTCAGCACAAAATTACGCAAAACATTGTGTAATTTCACAAAATTATGAATGGATTACGCGAAATGAATTTACTTTCAAAATCATAATTATGTATGGCCATACTTTTGAATATGTACATAACATTTTGCATAATCATAATTAGCACATTACGATCATTACTAATGACAAACTCAATGCAAACATTAAACATTTTTTTTTTTAGAACTTTTTTGATAGTGTGGATAAGATAATATATTAGATGGAGAGCAAAAATGTTGACTCCACAAAGCTGTAAATTTAACAATGTCAATCTTTACGAAAATGACCCTCCTTTTTTCATTTATTTTGAATAAAATATGTCCCTGAGACATGTTGTTGACACCTTATGTAATGTTGGTCCATTTAGCTGCTGTGATTGTCCTCCAGGGCCCATAGAAACCAACAGATTGTTTCCCACTGAAGTTCATGCAGTTTCAAATTTTCATACCAAAATGTATCCCATATCCCATTCCATATCCTTTAAAGTGGACCATAACTCTTGCACAGGACAGAAGGAAAGCAGAGAGAAATGCACGCTGTATGTATTTAGAGAGTTTAGTTTGTCTAATTCCCCTTCATCTGTGACTTGTAATTTGTAAGTTGTAATTTGATCCCTCAGCTGTGTCTGCCATGGCAGAGAGGCTAATTTCAAAGCACAGGATGTTAACAATATGTCTGATTTCATGAAAGCAGGAAGTAGATTTACTGCAGATTTATTGCATGATTTGTATCAGCTGTAACAAAAATGTTTATTTTTAAAGGTTATTATGCTGGTGCGTATCTTGTAGAGCAGAGAGGAAGTTCTGAGTTAAGGTCTGCTTTAACACACAGTCACTGTCACATCACACAGATACGGTTATGTGCTGAACCTCTTCAGAGATCTGCATAATAGATGTGTAATGTAGAGATGTATATGATTATTCAAAAATGGCACCAAGACACGAGCATGCTCAAAAACTCCTAAAATTGTTTAAAATAAAAAAAAATTAAGCACAGCATCTGGCATTAGTAGGCTCAAACTGTAGAGCCTCTTAGTTAAGTTTACTAATTCACTGAAAGAATACATTGCATAACCCAAGCTCCAGCTAATAATATTTATTTCCATGAATTTATGTCACATATTATTTGAGCTAATGTCACTGCTTGCTTTATCAAATTTAGTAAATAATACTGTTTCCCTAGAAACTGTTCTATTGCACAGCAAGAGCATACCACAAACAAATAGTATAACAATTAATAATTACCACATGAGCAACAATCATGCTGAAACACTGGAAAATTAACACATAATTAAAATTATATTCACAGTGAGTTTCAAATTAAATGTATGCAAAATAAATTGTCAACAGACATGCTTATTAAAATAAAATAACTATATTATAAAATCTAAGTACATCAACCAGTGTTGGAAGCAGCAATTAAAAAAAAAAAAAAAAGAATAAATCCACTATTTCAGTCTTTGTTAGATAATAAAAGGATATTTCCATAGTTTCAGAGTTAGGAATGAACATTTATCTATAATGTACTGAGATATATCTTTGACTATTTCTAATAATCTGTCTAATCTCAATGATCATATACTGTATCAACTCAAATCTAAGTTACATTTAGATTGACACAGGGCCAGGCCGAGGCAGAGGCGAGAGAGGCTCCAGCCTCAGGGTGCAGTGTAGGAGAGGGCGTACAACTCACTCAGCTATCATTCCCCTGTTGTGTTTGAAGCAGAGAGAAATAAGAAAAGGGGATACATGACAGCGACTGCAAGCCAGGTAACTAGAGATTAAGGTGTTTTGGGCCCTGGGTGCCTCTTAGTCTAATAGCAATCAGTGTGTGATGGCTGGGGTGGGAAGGATGGAGGGGCGCACTTTGATGACTCAGCCTTGGGTGCTGGAGGCCCTTGTCCCGGGTCTGACAGAGGGTGACAGATTGACAGAGGGTGCACCAGCACACACCCAATAGGATTGTTCAAAAATACCCCTGTTTAGCCCCCTGGCTGTTAAAATGAACATGTCAAAAAAGGAGTTTAACCCCTTCCTGACTGCCTAACGCCAATAGACATCGGGAAGTGGCAGCCCCAGGACCACCTAACGCCAAAAGGCGTCAAGTCCTGGGGTGGGGTTTTACAGGAGATATTGCGCGCCGATGCATGTCCTCAGTCTACCAGTGGTGATCATCACTAGCAGACTGTTAGCCGGCAAAATCGCAGTCTATTTACATTGTACAGAGCTGTGATCTACTGCAGCGCTGTACTGGGGACAGATGTGTCACTCAGCTGTCCCCTAGAAAGGCTCCGACCACGATCCCCTCTCATAGGCTGATGCCTATGAGAGAGGATCCCCCTGATTGGCTGGCGGGGGAGGGAAGCAGTAAAAGTAAGTAAAAGATAGACACATTTATTTAAAAATAAAATACAAATAAATAAAAAACAAACACAAATCACAGCAGCGATCAGAACCAACCAACAAAAAGCTCTGTTTGTGGGCAGGAAAGCGGAGTGGGGATTCACTTGCGTGCTAAGCGAAATGGCTCTACAGCAAGCTATTAAAGCTGCAGAGCACTAAATTGTAAAAAATAGCCTGGTCACTAGGGGGGTGCAAGCCTATGGTCCTGAACTGGTTAAAATGAGCATGAATCTGAACATTATTCAAATTAATATTGATGGAATTCAGGTGGGCTGTTCAGCAGTCTGAAAGTCTATCAACGCTCTGTATAGTTGCTTTGATAGGATCTGTTGCCATTACTAATACTGGCAGCAGTTCACCCTGTCCAGTGGCCATTTTTATGATGGTGAAATAGAATCCTCTGGCCCTATTAATACTTTCTTACACTTGGGATGTATCTTCAGGTGTAAATAAAGCTATTGCTTGGCCACCTTATTATTAACAGCAAATCAACTGATTGCCTGCACTACAACAATAACTAAACATTTGTAAAGCTCGTCTCAGATCAGTACTTAGTGATGTATTTGCAGGGGGAAACGTTATGTGATCATAAATGTCAGACTAAACAGGTGGTTTTTCAATTTGATTTTAAAGGGGTCCAGGGTTGGAACTGTCTTGATTGGGTGTGGAAAGGTGTTCCAAAGGGAAGAGGCATAATGACAGAAGGCCACAAAGGGGATGAACACTGGGGGAGTGGGGGTAGTCAAGTTATTAGATCCTTTTGATCTGAAGCTGTGGGAGGTGTTGCAACAAATCCTTTAGTTATCCGGAGCCTAGGTCATGAAGGGAATTTAATGTTAGCAATTTTGGAGAGGATTCTCTATTCTATGGGAAGCCAATGGAATGTGCAAAGGATTGAAGTTATGTGGCAATGGCGGGGTTGGCTTGTTAACTGCCTTGCAGCAGCATTCTGTACTAGCTGCAGGCAGAGTAGGTTGTTATTTGGAAGACATTGAAATAGAACAGCCGTGATATGATGAAGGTGTAAATAGGGTTGGGAGATCCACTGAAGGAAATTTCCTAAAGTATAATGCTAGGTACACAGGATATAATTTTCTGGCAGATTTACCTGCCAGTTCAACTTCTTCCAACACATCCGATCTGAATTTCGATAGATTTTCTGATAGATTTTCCCAATCGATTTACGTGGAAATTGATTTGAAAATCGATCAAAATTCAGATCGCACATGTTGAAAAAAAATTGATCTGGCAGGTAAATCTGCCAGAAAATGTTATTGTGTGTACCTAGCAGGGATGCTCAGCAGAGCTCGATTATTCGAGTAGATCGAATATTCGAGCTCTTTTTCAGCTATTCGAGGTCGAATACCGAGCTCGAATAGCTGCAGCTATTCGAAGGGGCTATTCGAGTGAACTCGAATAGCCCACTCACTATTCGAGCTATTCGAGCAAACAGCGCTATTCGAGGTCGAATACCGAGCTCGAATAGCGTCATAGCCCAGATTGATGTCCTTAGAGCCAATCAGAGGGCTCCTAGGCCCTCTGACGGCAGCCAATCACAGAGGGGGTCCCTGGCCAGCCCCTACCCTATAAATAGCGGCCGCCATGTTCGGTTTTTCCGTCCTTGCCTGAGACTTGTACAGAGAGAGATCTGCTCCTTTGTGCTTTGGCTTAGCAAGTGCTCTATAGTGGTCAATTACCTAGCGTTTTTGCTCACATACACCTGCTATATACACCTATATTTTTGTTAGCTAGATAGAGATTGTATTTTAGTTAGTAGCTTGTGTGTTACATAGAGACAGCTGCTGCTGCAGGCGAGCTTACACAGCTTTAGGCCTCAGGGCCTTGCCTGTGTGGGCAGCTGTCCGCCTGTCCTCTGTTAGTTTATTTCTCATCTATACCAGTGTTTCTGCTGTTTATTCTACCCTGTCTTGTCCTTTACTTACTGATTGATTATTGTATTTTGTATACTGTACTAGGGACACTCACTGTTACTGTTCATAGCTCCTGCGTGTGTGTGTGCGTGCACTGTCTGTAGTGTATACAGTACATAGTATTCCCTTCTACTGAATCATCTGATTATTGAATATGATTATTATATTTTCTAGTTGCTTGTACTTACTGTACTCGGGACACTCAGTCACTGTTCATAGGCTAGCTCCTGCGTGTGTGTGTGCGTGTACTGTCTATAGTGTACACACACACTCTATTTCCTTCTACTGAATCTGATTACTACTGATTATTGTATTTTCTAGTTAGTGTACTAGGGGACACACTCACTGTTCACTGTTCACACTTACTGATTACTGAATTATTGTATTTTGTATTTGTACTGTACTAGTAATCACTTAGCGATCTAATCACTTAGTGATTAGTGTCACCTCACCCACTAACCCACTCCATTAAAGTACCCCACTTTTTCACCCGCCCTTTTAAAAAACTTTTTTGTTTATGCCCAAAACATCTAAGATGTCTGGAAGTGGCAGCCAGCGCGGTTTGGGCAAGGGGAAGGGCAGCAAGGGAATCAGGAGGAGAGGGAGCAGCATTGTGGCAAGCCGCGGCCGCGCCACCATGCACAGTTCCACAGCAGCTGCGTCAGTGGCTAAAATTCCTCTTATAGCCACTGGCCGTGGGCGCCTTGGGGCCGCCCAGCAGGAGCATCTGCAACTCACGCTGCAGAGACACAGCAGCAGCAGCAGCGCGTAGTACCTGCTCCTATTTTCCTCCAGCCGGGTCGGAAACGTCCCATTGAGGAAAAGGATGCAGCCACTGTGGTGCAACTGATGACGGAGGATGAGCAGCCCACCATCAGCTCTGCATCCGAGGCCTCCACCCTCACCACCACCACCACCACTGTTCGCAGCAGCCGCCCAGCAGGGCCTGGGGAGGAGGCCAGTTCACCGTCACTTGGCGATCTGTCATTCAGCAGTCTTTTGACCCCAGGCATCATGAGTAAATTGTCTGCTGTTGTTGGCGATTTTGAGGAGGAGATGCTGATGGGCACTTTGGGGGAGGAGAGATTGGACAGCAAGACTGTGGCGACAGTCAAGCAGCCCATCCATGCATCAGGAGAGGAGTTTGGGGGGTCATCATCCCAGCAGGACATGTTTCAGGAGGGGGAGGATGATGATGATGATGATGATGATGATGATGTGGTGACAGACAAAGACTGGGTGCCGCCACCACCAGCACCTGGGGATGTCATCATCAGCAGCTCTGAGGAGGAGGAGGAGGATGCGCTTGTGGGCCTTGCAAGGAGGCGCATCATTGCAAGCATTGGCAGCAGTAGGCAGTTCCCACAGCCTGCTGGTGTCTCAGGCTCAGCAGCAGCAGCAGCAGCATCTGCCAGTACCACCACCAGCCGCACCCAAGTCCCCCCCTCCCCCCAACCACCACAGGGAGACAGGCAGCAGCGGCTCCAGGCCGTAGGGGGGTTTTCTTGTCACCAATCTGGCAATTTTTTCACTATGCCCACAGTTTACAGCAAGTACGCCACTTGCAACCACTGTTAGCGGAAGTTGAGCAGAGGTGCAGACCCCTTAAAGTTCAGCACCAGCTCTCTGATCAACCATCTTGCTGCTAAACATTACCACCAGCATGAGGAGTTCCAGAGGCTGAAGGCATCTGGTGCTGGCAGTGGCACCACACCCATCACTGCACAGCCTTCAGCAGAAGCAGCAGCAACAGCAGCCACCCGCCCTCCTGCTCCTCCAGCACCACCAGCAGGAGTGCGGAAACGCACTGCTCCTCCCCCCTCTGCAACTCCTGCCGCCGACATTGAGGCCTGTTCTGGCAGCCAGTCCTCAGTTTCCTCCTCTGCTGTCTCCGCTGATTCCCGTGCTAGCAAAAGGCAACGCCAGAGCCTTTTGAGCAAGTCCTTCCAGGGGGTGGTTAGGGCTCTGCCTCCCAGCAGCCGTCGCATGCGTCAGCTGAACGGCTTGCTGGCACGGGCCATGTGCTCCCAACTCCTGCCATACACGCTCGTGCAGGAGGGGAGCGACATGCGTGCGCTGCTTGCTTGTGCAGCCCCAGTCTGGCAGCTCCCCAGCAGACACTCTGCCATCCTCCGGCACACCTGGCCAAACCCCCCGCCTCAGCAGCTGCTGCAGTTGGTCAGCCTTGGGAAGTCCAAACTGACGGCAACCCATGTGTTGGCCAAACTCCAGGAGCAGGAGAGGATTTGGCTGACCCCCAGAGGCCTCAGAGTCGGAGAGGTGGTGGCCGACAATGGGGCCAATCTGGTTGCCGCAATCGACAGGGGAAACCTGACCCACATCCCCTGTCTTGCCCACGTGCTGAACCTGGTGGTGCAGAAGTTCTTGCGCACCTACCAGGGGATGGGCGAACTGCTGGAAATGGCAAGGAATGTTGTGCGTCACTTCCGGCGCTCGGCTGCAGCCTCTGCGAGCCTGGAAGACGTGCAAAAGGAGCTGGAGCTGCCACGCCATCGGCTGATCCTTGACGTTCCAACTCACTGGAACTCCACCCTGGCGGTGTTGGAGTGTCTGGTTGAACAGAAGCACGCTGTCAACCAGTACCTTGCACTGGCCACTGTGTTCGCCGCTCAGAAAAGGGACAAGACCAGCAACATCCCGTCCATCGTCCCCGATGACGACTGGGGGCACATGCAGCAGGTGTGCTTAGTGCTGGCTCCCTTTCTGCAGGCCACCAACATGGTGAGCAGGGACCATGCTATGGTGTGCGAGTGGGTGCCCCTGGTTTGTCTGCTGAACAGGGCCCTTTGATGCTTTGCTGGAACAGGGAGCGGCAGCCTTGGCCCAGCAGGAGCGGCATGCAGCTGCACAGTCCACCTTTAAGGGGGAGGAGGAGGAGGACTTGGTGGAGGTCCCTGACCTTGCTGCTGATGAGGGGATCAGCACAGCGCAGCTGAGTTGGTGCGAGGGTGGAGAGAGGATGAGGCGGCAGAGGAGGAGGATGAGGACAGCACTGCCGTCGATGTGCCAGCACACGTGGCCCGCCTCTTCCCAATGGCAGCGCACATGCTGACGTGCCTGCGCAAGGACCCCAGGGTGATCCAAATGAAGCAGAGGGAGGACATCTGGATCAGCATGATGTTGGACCCGCGCCTCAAGGGGAAGTTGAGCCAGTTCCTGCCTCCTGCAGGAGGAGACCCAGCGCAACAAATAAGAAGCTTGCAGCAGGCCCTTGTTGAGCGCTTGGAGGAAGCCTTCCCCCAGCCTTCCACCCCCACTGTCCAGCCAGCACAGAGGCAGCAGCAGGGGCCTGCATCCAGCAGCAAGCACCCCACAGACCTGCTGTCTCTCAGCAACGAGCTCTACAGGACTGTAGAGGCTCCAGCAGTGACTAGAGAGGAGGTGCATGCAGCAGCATCCTCCTCCGGTCACAGCCAGTGCCTGACCCGCATGGTGGCTGACTACATGGTGTCCTACAGCGGGCTTGACAGCGATGCTCCTGTTGATCCCATGGAGTATTGGGTCAAGCGCCTGGAGATCTGGAGCGAGCTGGCGCAGTACGCCCTGGAAGTTCTGTCCTGTCCCCCTTCCAGCGTGCTGTCCAAGCGCTGCTTCAGTGCAGCTGGTGGCGTGGTCACCGAGAAACGCTCACGTCTGTCTCAAAAGTCTGTGGACAGACTGACGTTTCTCAAGATGAACCAGGCGTGGGTGGAAGGCGAGTTCCTGGCCCCTGTTGTCGGCGAGAGGGGGACATGAACTGGCTGCCGGAACCATCGTTAATATGCCTTACCACCCTTTACCACCTCCTGGCTCCTGCTCACTACTAAGCCAGCCTGGTTCAGTTTGACTATTACGTCGCCTGTAGCCACACATTTTACACCTACAGTGGGCTGCTGTGTACTGCCCTTCTGCTGTCTGTCTGTGTTTCCCACTGCCAGGGTACACAGATTTACCTTCTGCTGCCACTCTGCCACCAGCTATTACGTCCAACAATAGCTATATCTGTGTAATTTGCTGTAAAAAAAAAAAAAAAAAAATAAACCATTAAAAAAAAAAAAAGGTTTAATTTTTCTGAGGTGCCCGGGTTGAAAACTGTGTTGTCCCAGTTGTGTATTGGACACGATGTGGGCTGCACGACCGCTGTCTGGAACCTCATGCTGTGTATTTACGGCCTGGTATCACCGCTAGGTACCAGGGCTATTATGTCACGCTGCCTACCTACCTGCTGCCACACTCACACTACTCCTCCATTCCTCCTGCTGCTGCTGCTGTCTGTCTGTCTGTGTTTCTCACTGCCAGGGTACACAGATTTACCTTCTGCTGCCACTCTGCCACCAGCTATTACGTCCAATAATAGCTATATCTGTGTAATTTGCTGTAAAAAAAATAAAATAAATAAACCATTAAAAAAAAAAAAAGGTTTAATTTTTCTGAGGTGCCCGGGTTGAAAACTGTGTTGTCCCAGTTGTGTATTGGACACGATGTGGGCTGCACGACCGCTGTCTGGGACCTCCTGTTGTGTTTATTTACAGCCCTGGTATCACCGCTAGGTACCAGGGCTATTATGTCACGCTGCCTACCTACCTGCTGCCACACTCACACTACTCCTCCATTCCTCCTGCTGCTGCTGCTGCTGTCTGGCTGTGTTTCCCACTGCCAGGGTACACAGATTTACCTTCTGCTGCCACTCTGCCACCAGCTATTACGTCCAACAATAGCTATATCTGTGTAATTTGCTGTAAAAAAATAAAAATAAAATAAACCATTTAAAAAAAAAAAAGGTTTAATTTTTCTGAGGTGCCCGGGTTAAAAACTGTGTTGTCCCAGTTGTGTATTGGACACGATGTGGGCTGCAGGACCGCTGTCTGGGACCTCCTGTTGTGTTTATTTACAGCCCTGGTATCACCGCTAGGTACCAGGGCTATTATGTCACGCTGCCTACCTACCTGCTGCCACACTCACACTACTCCTCCATTCCTCCTGCTGCTGCTGCTGTCTGTCTGTCTGTGTTTCCCACTGCCAGGGTACACAGATTTACCTTCTGCAGCCACTCTGCCACCAGCTATTACGTCCAACAATAGCTATATCTGTGTAATGTGCTGTAAAAAAATAAAATAAATAAACCATTAAAAAAAAAAAAAAAAGGTTTAATTTTTCTGAGGTGCCCGGGTTGAAAACTGTGTTGTCCCAGTTGTGTATTGGACACGATGTGGACTGCACGACCGCTGTCTGGGACCTCCTGTTGTGTTTATTTACAGCCCTGGTATCACCGCTAGGTGCCAGGGTTATTATGTCACGCTGCCTACCTACCTGCTGCCACACTCACACTACTCCTCCATTCCTGCTGCTGCTGCTGCTGTCTGTCTGTCTGTGTTTCCCACTGCCAGGGTACACAGATTTACCTTCTGCTGCCACTCTGCCACCAGCTATTACGTCCAACAATAGCTATATCTGTGTAATTTGCTGTAAAAAAAAAAAAAAAAAATAAAACATTAAAAAAAAAAAAGGTTTAATTTTTCTGAGGTGTCCGGGTTGAAAACTGTGTTGTCCCAGTTGTGTATTGGACATGATGTGGGCTTCACGACCGCTGTCTGGAACCTCATGCTGTGTATTTACGGCCTGGTACCACCGCTAGGCACCACAGCCTATTATGTCTCGCTGCCTGGCCTGCCTCATTGACTGCCTGCTGCCACACAATCATCCTCCTTCTGCTGCTGCTGCTGAATTTACCTCATGCTGTCTGTGTGTTTCCACTGCCAGGGAGCACATACAATGGTGCTTCCACCATGCGCCACCAGCTATTTATTACGCTCAAAAATAGCTGCATTTCTTAAAAAAAAATATAAGAGAAATAAGTGAAGAAGAAGAAGACGATATAGAAGAAGAAGAAGAAGAAGAAGAAGACGATATAGAAGAAGAAGAAGAAGAAGAAGAAGAAGAAGAAGACGATATAGAAGAAGAAGAAGAAGAAGAAGACGATATAGAAGAAGAAGAAGACGATATAGAAGAAGAAAAAGAAGAAGACGATATAGAAGAAGAAGAAGACGATATAGAAGAAGAAGAAGAAGAAGAAGAAGACGATATAGAAGAAGAAGAAGAAGAAGACGATATAGAAGAAGAAGACGATATAGAAGAAGAAGACGATATAGAAGAAGAAGAAGATATAGAAGAAGAAGAAGATATAGAAGAAGAGGAGGAGGAGGAGGAGGAGGAGGAGGAGGAGATATAGAAGAAGAAGAAGTATACAGTACTGAACAGAATTTTGGACACAACTTCTCTTTCCACCTTTTTTTTTTTAAAGGAACATCCCCACATAATCACTTGCTGTTGTTACTTGGAAAAAAAGATGTTTCTTGCATCATTCACCCCCAAAACAAGTGTTGGAAGCTATTTAAGGCCAATTCGAATAGTCAGCTCAAATAATGAGCTCGAATACCGACTCGAATAGTGAGCTCGAATTTCGAGGTCGAATCGAATAGTAAAAAATATTCGACTCGAATATTCGACCGACCTCGAATAATTTACTATTCGAATTCGACCTAACTCGAATAATAAAAAGGGGTATCCGAGCATCACTGGTACCTAGCATAATTCCATATGAATCTGTAGAACCCAAGCTGCGCATTGTTAGAGCTAGAAAGGTCTAGAACTGCTTTGCTGCTAGGTTCTGACCTCCGATAACAAGAACCTCAGTTTATTTTGTTTAGTATTTAGTTTAAGTTGTCATGCTTCCACACCTGAAGCTCAGCTAAGCACGTGTTTAAATTTGGAATGGAGTCCAACATGTAGGGTCTGAATTAAAAATATAGCTTGGTGTCATCGGCATAGCAGGGGTATATCAAACCGTGTATTTGGATTATTTTTCTGAGGGGCAGCATGTATATGGTGAACAGGGATGATCAATGAGATGCAAATATTTCTGAGTTCATGCAGATTTATGTTTAACTTGACTTATTTCCTTTTGTTAATACTAGAACATTGGGCAGTTAAGAATGCCTCCAAGATTTTTCAGCCTGTGGTTAAGGCCTTCACCTCTGTCCACCTTTTCTGGGTGGTCTACGTTCCACTCTCAACACTTCTGTTTTCAGCCAGTATTTTAACCCTGGTCTACTTCATCTAAGGGGGTGCTCTTAGCCACTGCACTACTGTGTATAGAATTGCATGACATCAAAATAAGACTCCAACCCAACCAAATTCTACCATCTAGAGTTCTGCAAGTATGTTCTCCAAGTCCATTGCAGGACTTCAAACTTGGCTTGTTGGGCAGAGCTAGGCAGATTCCCACTACTGCTGACTAGCCAGCAGAGAGTGCTCTTATACTGGGCACACACACAGTACAGCAGCCCCAGCATCTACCACCATAAAGCCTCACTGGACCATGGGGCCCAGACCACACCATGCGCCTGAAGTAAAGCATCAGCAGCTAATCCAGTCAGGATCCACAGCACAGCCTAACAAAAGCCCAAATAAAAGGGACTATAGAATGCTGCAAGGTGAAACACCTAGAGGAATGAAGGAGTGACATAAAAAACTCTTAGAAACTCACTCTGGAGAGGATGAACCACCCCAAAGACAGACAGACGGAGCCTGTACAGTCTGAGTAACCACAGCCTGGAAATAGAGACAGAGTGGCTCAGACAGACAGACAGGCTTTGCAAACGTTGGCGAAAAATTTAGGTTTGCAAACCGAAAATTACTGCTCCACAGAAGAGAGGAAACTCTACATCCTACTGGGGAAGAGGAAACAATGGTGGAAAGAACAGCCCGATATGTCACTGCCTGCCACCAACTGAGAGAAATATGATGCCCCTGAGTGTATTCCACTTATGCTGCCCCTTATGCCTTCCCCATCCCTATGGGCTATATACCCCTTATGCTGTCACCTATACCATCTCCATGCCTATAATCCCACAACCACCCCCTCAAATGCTAACGTTAATGTCTTTCTTTGGCAATGCTAAATGTATTTGGTCCTGCCAAAGACTGGATTGGAATGAGAGAGAGAGAGAGAGTGAGAGAGAGGAGAGAGAGAGGAGAGAGAGAGAGAGAGAGAGAGAGAGAGAGAGAGAGAGAGAGAGAGAGAGAGAGAGAGAGAGAGAGAATGAAAGAGAGAGATAGAGAGAGAGGAAGAGAGAGGGAGATCTTTCATCTCTGACTTCTAGCCAAAGTTCACATTTTAATAATAATAATTCCAGTATTTGCATAGCGCTTGTCTCAAGCGCTTGCAAGGCAGCAACTTTTCATTTGTGCTATGCTGGTAATGAACACCTCTATATGTGCATTGCATAGTGATAATACTAAACAAACAGTTCCTTACAACGATTACACCTCTTGGACACTGCATCAGTCTTTGGTAGGTTCTGGGAGTCCATATCAATATGGTAGCACCTTAGTTACAACACTGAGTGTTAGGGAGGCATGCCCAAGTATTCCTTACTGAATAGGTGCTGGATTACCAAATAGGACAAGCCAAGATTGAAACCTAGGTCTCCTATGTCAGAGGCAGAGGCCTTAACCATTACACTATCCAGCCACTGCGTTTCAGAGATGCCTTATATAATTGCATAAAAGAATACACTAGCACATCTTGAAACAAGATAAAATAGCAAGTAATTGCTTCCCAAACTCTCCTTACAGTCAATAAAAGAACCATTTTCTGCACTACCTGCACTCTGCAGGTACCAGATTGTATAGAAAAAAAATATGACTTTAGGAGAAGAGGATCAATCTATAGCAGGAATATTCCTTTTGTTAGACTTAAAATTGTAATTGTGGGTCACTCAGTTTTATTAAACAGTGTCATTAAACCTCTTTGTCCAGTCTAGGCCATTATTTCTTGAAAATGCCTGTTATTTCAAGAGAATCTTCCAGTTATCAATAATTCATAATGAGCTTTAGAATGCCCATAACCATAAATCAATCTACATTGCCCAAAATGTACATAAAAGAGTATACATTTTAAGCTCAGGAAAGATGAAAAATGAACAATTCAATAACATATTTTTAAATACTGGAAATGTTTTCCATTGTATAAATGTAAATACTTCAAGCGGTGATTGTAATATTTTGTAGATATCATGTACAGTAAATATGTAGCAGAGCCTTAGATGTGGCAATTTTGTTTTAATATTACAGCCAATTGTCATAGGACAGCATATGTAAGATTTAACCACTTGCCGACCGCCCACAGCCGATGGGCGGCAGCAAAGTGGACGCCGAAAGGACCGCAATACGCCCATGGGCGTTGCGTCCTTTTGGCATGCTGGGAGAGCGATCGCGTCACTGGTGACGCGCGCTTCCCCCGGCAACTGGCTCCGCCCACCCGCGACGACAACCCGCCGGCTGTTCGGAAGTGTCGGCGGGTTGTTAACCCCACGATCGCCACTACAAAGTGTATAATACACTTTGTAATGTATACAAAGTGTATTATACAGGCTGCCTCCTGCCCTGGTGGTCCCAGTGTCTGAGGGACCACCAGGGCAGGCTGCAGCCACCCTAGTTTGCACCAAACACACTGATCCTGACCCCCCCCTTCCCTCTGATTGCCCACAGCACCCCTCAGACCCCCCCCTTCCCACCCCCAGACCACTGTTTGCACCCAATCACTCCCCTAATCACCAATCAATCATTCCCTGTCACTATCTGTCAATGCTATTTTTTTTATTTTAGGTCCTAACTGCCCCCTAGGGGCTCCTGATCACCCCCCCACCCCTCAGATTCCCCCCCCCCCCCTGTGTACTGTATGCATCTATCCCCCTGTAATAACCCACTTATCACCTGTCAATCACCTGTCAATCACCCATCAATCACCCCCTGTCACTGCCACCCATCAATCCGCCCCTAACCTGCCCCTTGCGGGCAATCTGATCACCCACCCACACCATCAGATCGCCCGCAAACCCGCCGTCAGATCACCTCCCAAGTGCATTGTTTACATCTGTTCTCTCCTCTAAACACCCACTAATTACCCATCAATCACCCATCAATCACCCCCTATAACCACCTGTTACTGTTACCCATCAGATTAGACCCTAATCTGCCCCTTGCAAGACCCAATCAACCGCCCACACGCTCAGATTGCCCTCAGACCCCCCCCCCACCCTATTCAATTCACCAGTGCATTATTTACATCTGTTCTTCCCTGTAATAACCCACTGATCACCTGTCAATCACCCATCAATCACCCCCTGTCACCCCCTGTCACTGCCACCCATCAATCAGCACCTAACCTGCCCCTTGCGAGCAATCTGATCACCCACCCACATCATCAGATCGCCCGCAAACCCGCCGTGAGATCACCTCCCAAGTGCATTGTTTACATCTGTTTTCTCCTCTAAACACCCACTAATTACCCATCAATCACCCATCAATCACCCCCTATTACCACCTGTCACTGTTACCCATCAGATTAGACCCTAATCTGCCCCTTGCGGGCACCCAATCAACCGCCTACACGCTCAGATTGCCCTCAGACCCCCCCTTATCAATTCGCCAGTACATTATTTACATCTGTTCTTCCCTGTAATAACCCACTGATCACCTGTCAATCACCCATCAATCACCCCCTGTCACCCACTGTCACTGCTACCCATCAATCCGCCCCTAACCTGCCCCTTGTGGGCAACCTGATCACCCACCCACACTATCAGATCGCCCACAAACCCACCGTCAGATCACCTCCCAAGTGCATTGTTTACATTTGTTCTCTCCTCTAAACACCCACTAATTACCCATCAATCATCCATCAATCACCCCCTATCACCACCTGTCACTGTTACCCATCAGATTAGACCCTAATCTGCCCCTTGCGGGCACCAAATCAACCGCCCACACGCTCAGATTGCCCTCAGACCCCCCCCCCCCCCCTTATCAATTCGCCAGTGCATTATTTACATCTGTTCTTCCCTGTAATAACCCACTGATCACCTGTCAATCACCTGTCAATCACCCGTCAATCACCCCCTGTCACTGCCACCCATCAATCAGCCCCTAACCTGCCCCTTGCGGGTAATCTGATAACCCACCCACACCATCAGATCGCCCGCAAACCCGCCGTCAGATCACCTCACAAGTGCATTGTTTACATCTGTACTCTCCTCTAAACACCCACTAATTACCCATCAATCACCCTCTGTCACCACCTGTCAATGCTACTCATCAGATTACACCCCTATCTGCCCCTAGGGCACCCAATCAACCACCCACACCCTCAGAACGCCCTCAGACCCCAGCCCTGATCACCTTGACAGTGCATTGCTTGCATCTATTCCCCCCTCTAATCACACCTTGAGACACCCATCAATCACCTCCTGTCACCCCCTAGCACACCTACTCACCAGATCAGGCCCTAATTTGTCCCGTGTGGGCTCATGAACACTCGGCCAAACCCTCAGATCCCCCTCAGACCCTCTTCCGATCACCTCCCCAGTGCATTGATTGCATCTATTTTCCCCTCTAACCGCCCCCTGAGACACCCATCAATCACCTCCTGTCACCCCCCTAGCACTCCTATTTATCAGATCAGGCCCAATACAACCTGTCATCTAAGAGGCCACCCTGTTTATGACCGGTTCCACAAAATTCGCCCTCTCATGGACCACCTGTCATCAAAATTTGCAGATTCTTATACCCCTGAACAGTTATTTTGAGGCAATTGGTTTCTAGACTACTCCTCACGTGTTTGGGCCCCTAAAATGCCAGGGCAGTATAGGAACCCCACAAGTGACCCCATTTTAGAAAAAAAAAAGACACCCCAAGGTATTCCGTTAGGTGTATGACGAGTTCATAGAGGATTTTATTTTTTGTCAAAAGTTAGCAGAAATTGATTTTTATTGTTTTTTTTTTTCACAAAGTGTCATTTTCCACTAACTTGTGACAAAAAAAATAAAATCTTCTATGAACTCACCATACACCTAACGGAATACCTTGGGGTGTCTTCTTTCTAAAATGGGGTCACTTGTGCGGTTCCTATACTGCCCTGGCATTTTAGGGACCCTAAACCGTGAGTAGTCTAGAAACCAAATGCCTCAAAATGACCCATGAATAGGACGTTGGGCCCCTTAGTGCACCTAGGCTGCAAAAAAGTGTCACACATGTGGTATCGCTGTACTCAGGAGTGTGTGTTTAAAAAAATCTAAAAATTGTCATTTACAGAGATATTTCTCCCACCCAGCATGGGTATATGTAAAAATACACCACATAACACATTATACTACTTCTCCTGAGTATGGTGGTACCACATGTGTGGCACTTTTTTGCACCCTAACTGCGCTAAGGGGCCCAAAGTCCAATAAGTACCTTTAGGATTTCACAGGTCATTTTGAGTAATAGACTACTCCTCATGGTTTAGGGCCCCTAAAATGCCAGGGCAGTATAGGAACCCCACAAGTGACCCCATTTTAGAAAGAAGACACCCCAAGGTATTCCGACAGGGGTATGGTGAGTTCATAGAAGATTTTATTTTTAGTCACAACTTAGCGGAAATTGATTTTTATTGTTTTTTTTTTCACAAAGTGTCAATTTCCGCTAACTTGTGACAAGAAAAAACTCACCATACTCCTAACAGAATACCTTGTGGTGTTGTCTTTCTAAAGGGTCACTTGTGGGGTTCCTAAACTGCCCTGGCATTTTAGGGGCCCTAAACCGTGAGGCGTAGTCTTGAAACCAAATGTCTCAAAACGACCTGTGATATCCTAAAGGTACTCAATGGACTTTGGGTCCCTTAGCGCAGTTAGGGTGCAAAAAAGTGCCACACATGTGGTATCGCTGTACTCAGGAGAAGTAGTATAATGTGTTTTGGGGTGTATTTTTACACATGCTGGGTGAGAGAAATTTCTCTGTAAATGAACAATTGTGTGTAAAAAAAAATCAAAAGATTGTTATTTACAGAGATATTTCTCCCATCCAGCATGGTTATGTGTAAAAATACACCCCAAAACACATTATACAGATTCTTTGGATCTTCGCATGATGTCTAGCTTTTGAGGTGCTTTTGGTCTACTTCTCTGTGTCAGATAGCTCCTATTTAAGTGATTTCTTGATTGAAAGGTGTGGCAGTGATCAGGCCTCGGGGTGACTACAGAAATTTTTCACACTACAGACTACAGAAATTTTTCACACAGAGCCATGTAGATTTGTTTTTTTTTTCTCACTAAGTAATAAAAACCAGCATTTAAAACTGCATTTTGTGTTCAATTATGTTATCTTTGACTAATAGTTAACGGTTTTTGATGAGCAGAAACATTTAAGTGTGACAAACATGCAAAAGAATAAGAAATCAGGAAGGGGGCAAATAGTTTTTCACACCACTGTACTACTTCTCCTGAGTACAGCAATACCACATGTGTGGCACTTTTTTGCAGCCTAACTGCGCTAAGGGGCCCAAAGTCCAATGAGCACCTTTAGGCTTTACAGGGGTGCTTACAATTTAGCACCCCCCAAAATGCCAGGACAGTAAACACACCCCACAAATGACCCCATTTTGGAAAGTATACACTTCAAGGTATTCAAAGAGGGGCATGGTGAGTCTGTGTCAGATTTCATTTTTTTTTGTCACAAGTTAGCAGAAATGGAAACTTTTTTTTCCTTCTTTTTTTTTTTGTCTCAAAGTGTCACTTTCCGCTAACTTGTGACAAAAAATAAAATCTTCTATGAACTCACCATGCCTCTCAGTGAATACTTTGGGATGTCTTCTTTCCAAAATGGGGTCATTTGGGGGGTATTTATACTATTCTGGAATTTTAGCACCTCATGAAACATGACAGGTGGTCAGAAAAGTCGGAGATGCTTCAAAATGGGAAAATTCACTTTTTGCACTATAGTTTGTAAACGCTATAACTTTAACCCAAACCAATAAATATACACTGAATGTTTTGTTTTTTTTTTTTTTTTTCTATCAAAGACATGTAGCACAATAAATTTGGACAAAAATGTATACAGACATTTTACTTTATTTGACAAATGTCAGCACAGAAAGTAAAAAAAAAATCATTTTTTTTTACAAAATTCAATTTAAAACTCGCAGCAGCAATCAGATAGCACCAAAAGAAAGCTGTATTAGTGACAAAAAAAGGAGGGAAAATTCATTTAGATAGTGGGTTGTATAACAGAGCAATAAACCGTGAAAGCTGCAGTGGTCTGAATGGAAAAAAAGGCTCTGGTCCTTAAGGGGTAGAAAGACTGTGGTCCTCAAGTGGTTAAACAGACAATTAAAAGGCAAAATAACCTTTCCAATGATTGGGTGTATTCCCTTTAACCTCCCTGGCGATACAATAAAATCGCCAGGGAGACGGCGCAGGACTTTAAAAAATTTTTTTTAAATCATGTAGCTAGCCTAGTGCTAGCTACATGATAGCCGCTGTGTAGCGGCATACCCCACCCCTCCGGCGATCAGAGCAAACAGGAAATCCCGGTCAGAACGGGATTTCCTGTTTGGCTTCCCCCGTCGCCATGGCGACGATCGGGATGACATCATCGACGTCATGGCATCTGGGGGAGTCTCGATCCACCCCTTAGCGCAGCCTGTCAGTGATTGGCCAGGCTGCGCACGCTGTCACGGAGGGGGGCCCTGTAACGCGGTGGGTAGTGGCAAATCGGCGCAGAGCAGCGGCGATCGGCTTGTACATGCAGCTAGCAAAGTGCTAACTGCGTGTAACAAAGCAAAAAGTGTGGAAATCGGCCCACCAGGGGCTGAGAAATCCTCTGTGGCGGCTTACCCCCCAGCTCGGGATTATCGCCCAGGAGGTTAACAGTAACAATGATTAACAAATGTTAGCAGTAATTACATTGTAAATGCTAAGTTATAGATATTACAATACATTATTATCTTTCTATGTCTACAAAGAAAATGTACTTGTGCTAAAGCTCAGGTACAAAACCCCATACTTACCTAAGAAGAGGGAAGTCTCTGGATCCTAATGAGCACGGCATCCTCCGACCCACATTGACATTCACAGACCCTCCAAAGATTACTGACAAGGAGATGTCGGTAATCTGATCAAGGCAACACTCTTCTTCAAGCACAAGCATTCCTGTAATGTGCCTGCATGAACATGGCCATGCTTGAGCAGTAGCACTGAGCTGCTCATGCACGAGCAGTTCCAGCTTACTGTGCAGACAGACACGGCCATGCTCATGCCAGAAGAGGAGTGCGGCCTTTATTAGCTGGAGCAACGGGGAATGGCGAAAGCCTCATTAGGATCCAGAGGCTTCCCTCTGCTTAGTATGTGTTTCTGAACTCAAGCTTCGGCTTGGGTTCTCTTCGAGATTTCATGTTATCACTAATCTTTACTTAAGTTTTGGCTCACTTTTGCTAGAGATAATTGTGAGTCCAGTATTTCCAAACAAGTCATAACTTAGATGCTGTTAAATACTCCTGCAACATGATCGGGAATTTTGATGACCACTTAATTTCTCTTGTTACAGACAAAAGAGAGGGCACACATGATAACCCCAACATACAACGTACCTTGCAGGAAGCAGGGGATAGCAGCTAGAAATCACAATTCATGTTTATGCAGCTGCAAATTGCTGCTTTTGTCATATAGTTAAAATGAACACAAGGTGAAAATAGCCCTGCTTCTCTCCTGATTTGGATGCCCTGGAAGGCGGGACTTCACTCTGGCAGAGCAGGGCAAGGAGACATTTTATATGGCTTTTCTGCATCCTATTAGATGTGAAATTCTGTATACTCTTATACAAAAGAGCTCCCCCTGGTGGCTGCAGCACATCTAAAGGGATGTCAGGGATGCACAGGACAGAAAACCCTGATTTATACACACATCTTCCTGCCTGACTGCTGACCTGCTCCGCAGCTGGTAAGTGAGACTTACTGAGCAGGGCTTAGTAAATTGAAGCAAGTTTGTTCGGCAAATTACCGAACGTCTACCTCATGAGAAAATTAGTGCATTTGGAAAAAAAAAAGTGTAAAATACAGAATGCAGTATCTTACCAATCTAAATTATTTTACCGAACTGCCCTTACTGAATTGAGGCCAATGTCTTTAAGTCTGCTACTTCCCCTTTGGAAACTGCGTGGAGATATAGAGGCAGATTCCAGTATGTTTATAGAATTATTTTTTCTGTCTCACACATAGAATCAAATAGCTTGTTTTCTGATTTGGCTTGATTGATAATGGTCTACTAAAGTCATTCTAAATGTACAATTCCACCAAAAAACATAGGGAATGTTTGCACTATACTTAAACACACCAATCTTTGTATTTTACATGACTATCTAAGTTAGAAAAGGGGTGAAATGCAGACTGAAAAAGAGTTGAGATGAAATAGTACAGCATGCAAAATGTATGTGTGGTGTTGTCATCATTCTCTTCCCTTTTAGCTACTGACAAAATGAAGTAATCCATCTGTGATGTAATGTCAAGGAAATTTCCATTGAAACCATCATAAATGTGTTGCAATAGAAAAATAACCCGTGAACCTCTGCATCAAACATTAATGTTCTGCCATTTTCCAGCAACAGCAAATCTCCAATATTGCTGGAGAGATGAATGGTCTGCAGTTCAAGGCATCTGTTAAAGGAAACTTGCTCTGATAACTATATGGTTGTCGGTGCTATTGATTTTTTTTATTTTCCTTAAAGGACCACTATTGCTAAAGAAAGTAGTCTGTTAAAATCTGACAGAACTAAAGGGTCCATCTCCTCATGGGGGATTCTTATGGTTTTCTTTGTTTTCAACAGCATTTCTTGAACAGCAGTTTCCCTGCCAAAATAGTAAGATACTAGCCAGCCTCCCTACTCACTTGCACACTATTTTGTCAGTTAGACTTTGCAACTGCTGTTCATGGAAATGCCGTTGAAAACAAAGAAAACCCTGAGAATCCCCAATGAGGAGATGGCAGTGGCGTAGCTATGGAACTCGGGGCCCCGGTGCGAGTTTTACATTGGGCCCCCCCAAGCACTCTATACGTAACACTTGATACAGCGCAACAAAACCTGCCAAGATCATCTACAGTATTAGAGGTGCAAGAAGGGGATGGGGAACAGTGTGTTAATAATTACTACCATTCAAAGCATCTATAGAAGTGATTATTACCACCACAGGACCAATGAACAGCTAATACTTTGGTTTAGGAAGGGCCCCATGGGGCCCATCTGGCCCAAGGGCCCCGATGCGGTCGCTACCTCTGCAACCCCTATTGCTACGCCCCTGGGAGATGGACTGGCCCAAAACCTGTCGGTTCTGTAAGATTTTAACTGCCTACTTTTTTTCGCGATAGTGGGCCTTTAAGGTAGCACAGAATAAATTAAATGGTGTGAGTTTGAGTTTTCCCGCCGGCCCGTCACCTCCTCACACATCCAGGGGCGGCTGGGCTGCTTCTGAGCGAAACTTTTCTTATCTGCAGTGCTGTGGGTGGCCGTTTGATTCAGACTCAGCCAACTCCCAGCAGTAGGTGTTCATTCATGTCTGGTCATTGGGTGAGAGCTCCTGCTCCTCCCCTTATCCTGAATAGTCCTGGATGGCTGCTCTGATGTTTGAACTCTGCCCCCCCCCCCCCCATCTGGAACTGTCAGATGAGAGGCCGCAGCAGTGCTGTACACACCAGAGCGAGGAGGCGATCTGCCATATATGGGAGGGGGAAAGCAGTGTAAGCTTGCGTGCTGTAGCTCCACCCCCTTGCATGATCACTAACGTAATTCTGTTATTACATGGAACTTCATGCAGCTAGAAAGGATTTATCTGACACTTTGATCAAAATAGGGGGATGCTGTGCCTGACCAGATACAGTGGGGTACCCCACAATCGGTGGAACAGCGGCAGAGTAGCGCAGGAAAAAACAGGGCGAAGCGGGGGTGGATGAGGCCGGCGATGATCAAAAAAGTTGGCGCTGAGCTGGGTTTCATTGACAGCAGCGCTATCTAGAGACAGCCACCTTTTCCTGTGTTAGAAATAGGCTTCAATTCATCAAGGGCTGTTCGATAACAATAACCAAGTCCTTAAAATACCGCATTTGGTATTTTACACTTGTGTGTGCTAATTCATCAATATTTTCACACATGTGGTAGATGTTGGGTAAGTTACCGAAGAGGTCCATGCAGTGAGGGCATTACAATAGGAAAGAGGCAGCACTGACATCCCTATAGATGTGCACTTTATACATGTTGTGTTGCCTCTGCTCTTGCTGAATCTGTCTCATTAGTCTTAAGTTTCTATTTACTTGCCACAGCTTAGATGAACTGCTGAGAATCATTACACATTCTCTGTTTATGGTCATTTTGCCACGAGCTCCCACTTGCATCTCTGCATATTTAAACAGGCACTCAAGGGGTTACACTACCGAAGGGTGCCTGGAAAAGAAGGGTGCCTGGAAAATAGTTTTATTCTTTTCTCCCAGCTTGCTGCCTGGGGGGTCTGTTCCACCAGAGAAGCCTGGCCAACCTATCAGCAGCACTTGCAGGGGACAGGGGAGGTTTTTATTAGCTGCCTGCTCCTGTCAAACACAGAGACATCCACACTGAAGGCATTCCAAGCTTGTTATCGACAGGCAGGGGCGTAGGGCCTGTGGTCGCAACGGTCGCCGTGGCGACCGGGCCCGGCACCTGAAGAGGCAGGGAGGGGCCCGGGGGGCCCATGTAGTGCCGACCGTGCGCGCTATTTCGAGGGGGGAGCCGGAGCCGCGGGGAGGGCAGCCCGACCTCTCCCTCCCTTCCTCTCCCCGGGCCCCCCCCCCCTTCAGATGCAGAGTGCACGGCGCACGGAAGCGCTTTAGGCAGAACTCACCTCCGTCCCTGCGTTCCAAGCGCCGCTGATCTCCTCCCGCTGTATAGATGCTGTTACACACTGCTTCCGGCTAAACAGGAAGCAGTGTGTAACAACATCTATACAGCGGGAAGAGAGATCAGCGGCGCAGGGACGGAGGTGAGTTCTGCCTACAGCGCTTCCGTGCGCTGCTCACTCTGCATCTGAAGGGGGGGCCCGGGGAGAGGAAGGGCTGCACTCCCCGCAGCTGCGGCTCCCCCCTTCATTATGGGGGGGGGGCACCTACCTACCTACCTACCCACCCTATGCTGTGGGGCAGCTACCTACCTAACCTATCCTGGGGGGGGGGGGGCAGCTACCTAATCTAACCTATCCTGGGGGGGGGGGGCAGCTACCTAATCTAACCTATCCTGGGGGGGCAGCTACCTATTCTATCCTGGGGGGGCAGCTTCCTACCTAACCTATCCTGGGGGGCAGCAACCTACCTAACCTATCCTGGGGGGGCAGCTACCTAACCTATCCTGGGGGGCAGCTACCTACCTAACCTATCCTGGGGGGGGGCAGCTACTTACCTAACCTATCCTGGGGGGGGGGGAGCTACCTACCTAACCTATCCTGGGGTGGCAGCTACCTACCTAACCTATCCTGGGGGGGCAGCTACCTGCCTAATCTATCCTGGGGGGGGGCAGCTACCTACCTAATCTATCCTGGGGGGGGGGCTACCTACCTAACCTATCCTGGGGGGCAGCTACCTACCTAATCTATCCTGGGGGGGGGCAGCTACCCACCTAACCTATCCTGGGGGGCAGCTACCCACCTAACCTATCCTGGGGGGCAGATACCCACCTAACCTATCCTGGGGGGGGGGGCAGCTACCTACCTAACCTATCCTGGGGGGCAGCTACCTAATCTAACCTATCCTGGGGGGCAGCTACCTAACCTATCCTGGGGGACAGCTACCTAACCTATCCTGGGGGGCAGCTACCTACTCTAACCTATCCTGGGGGGCAGCTACCTACTCTAACCTCTACTGGGGGGCAGCTACCTACTCTAACCTATCCTGGGGGGCAGCTACCTACTCTAACCTATCCTGGGGGCAGCTACCTAATCTAACCTATCCTGGGGGACAGCTACCTAATCTATCCTGGGGGGCAGCTACCTAACCTAACCTATACTGGGGGGCACCTACCTCATCTAACGTATACTGGGGGGCAGCTACCTAATCTAACCTATACTGGGGGGGGGGGCAGCTACCTAACTAACCTATCCTGGGGGGCAGCTACCTAATCTAACCTATCCTGGGCGGCAGCTACCTAATCTAACCTATCCTGGGGGGCAGCTACTTAACCTATCCTGGGGGGCAGCTACCTAACCTATCCTGGGGGGCAGCTACCTACTCTAACCTATCCTGGGGGCAGCTACCTAACCTATCCTGGGGGGCAGCTACCTACTCTAACCTATCCTGGGGGGCAGCTACCTACTCTAACCTATCCTGGGGGGCAGCTACCTACTCTAACCTATCCTGGGGGCAGCTACCTAATCTAACCTATCCTGGGGGAAAGCTACCTAATCTATCCTGGGGGGCAGCTACCTAACCTAACCTATACTGGGGGGCACCTACAGGGCTGCTGGCCCAATATCCCCGACCTGCCAGCTACCCCTCCAGCTCGGCGGCCCCCCAGAGCGCCCCCCCCCCCGAGGGGGGGGGAGGGGCGGCGGTGACAATTTTTTAAAAATTTGCCTCAGGCGGCAAAAAGTCTAGGGCCGGCCCTGGGCACCTACCTCATCTAACCTATACTGGGGGCCAGCTACCTAATCTAACCTATACTGGGCGGCACCTACCTATCTAACCTGGGGGCACTTACTTGTCTAACCTGTATTCGGGGCACCTAGCTAGCCTATACAGGTGGCAACTATACTGGCTACCTATATTGGAGGCACCTACCTAACTAACCTATACTGAGGGCACCTACATATCTAACCTATGCTTGGGGCAACTATTCTGGCTACCTATATTAGAGGCACCCACCTAGCTAATCTGTACTGGGGGCACCTGTCTAACTTATCTAACTTATACCGTGGTCACCTGCCTATCTAACCTATACTGGGGGCAACTATACTGGCTACCTATGCTGGAGACACCTACCTGGCTAATTTATACCGGGGGCAACTATACTGGCTTACCTATGCCTGGCTACCTATACTGGGGGGACCTATAGCTGGCTATAGGGATTCGGATATGTGTGTGCATCGGGTGTTGCCGGGGGAGGGGGGCTGATGTTGCCGTGGGGGGGGCCCACATCCAGATTCCGCATCGGGGCCCAGAGGTTTGTAGCTACGCCACTGTCGACAGGGGAGAGCTGGAGATAATCACTGCACATGTTATTGAATGCTGTAAGCTTGACGAATTAACATTTGCTGACATTTTACTGACATATGTTGAGGTAATCACCAAACAAGTCGGTAATTTATCTCTCTGCTCAGGGATGTCAGCTTCTCATGCGGTAACTGCTTTGATGAATTAACATTTTACTAAGTGCTCCGTAAAGTCAGCTGTTTTCAGTATTACCGAATGCGGTAATGCTTGATGAATTGAAGCCTATGTCCAACATTGGGCCTATAGAGGAAAATGGCAATGTCGAACTATCCCCGACATAGAATAAGAAATAATTAATGTTTGAAATCCTCAGTATCCTTTTTTTGGACACTCATCTGTTTCCACCTATTCTTCTAAGTTGCTATAAGTACTCTTTCAGCTCTGCAATCTTGCTAGAAAAATCTTATAAGCTTACAGCCTCCCTGATTTAAAGGAGACCTAAAGTAAAAAAAAAAAGGTAATTTATTTACCCGGGGCTTCTTCCAGCCCCGTAAAGTCCTCCTGGTCCCTCATCGTCATCCCACACTACTCTGTTCCTCCGGTGTCCCAATCCAGTTCTGGATGCATGGCACCATGCCACGTGCCTCCTCCAGCGCTCTGCACTTAGGCAGCAAGCAAAAATTGCCACTGCACATGCACAGAATGTTCCCGGCTGCAGAAGTGCACACAGCGGTTGCCGCTCATGCGCAATGGCTAGCCGATTACAAAGGAGGGTGGTGGAGGAACAGCTGAGTGCGGAGTCACAACAAGGGAGAAGAAAGACTTCACGAGGCTGGAAGAAGCCGCAGGTAAGTAAATGGACATTTTTTTCTACTTTAGGTTAACTTTAAGCACCACAGTTCCCAGAGTCTTCTCTCTCTGAGCTCCTATGCTGAACTACGGTAGATTTGTACAATGCAAGAGTGCTCAGTCTGTAAGTCAAACATATGACTACCATGCTCATTTTCTTTCCATTCCTCTTACAGATCAGTCCCCAGGTCCTTTGTGGTGCCACCAAAGAAGCGGTGGAAGTAGTGGATGGCCCGTTCACAGCAGCTGGTGGAGGAGGCCGGAAGGATCTTCATTAAGCCCGAGGAATGGCTGACCTTTTGCAGCTTGTTGGAGGAGGATTACATCCTTCAGTTCCTTGCCTGGGACCGGTGCTATAAAATCTCTGACAAATACCTCTTGGCCATGGTGCTTGCATATTTCCTTTGCGCTGGCCTGAAGATGGAAGAGTACTGGAAATACTTCTTTCCAGCCTTGTAAGAACCGCATTGTGTTTTCTACCTTTGAAACAGAACAGTTCCCAAATTCCTGGCCTAAGACAAGAGCTTGAGTACTCCCAGCTAACAGCCTGTATCTATCAGAGTCCCTGTGTTGCTTTGCCTCCTTCCAGCCTATATAGTCCCTGTGCTGTCATGCCTCCTTCTCCCAGCCTGTATCTATCAGAGTCCTTGTGTTGTGATGCCTCCTTCCAGCCTGTGTCTATCAGAATCCCTGTGCTGACATGCCTCCTTCCAGTCTGTGTCTATCAGAGTCCCTGTGTTGCCACGCCTCCTCCCAGCCTGTATCTATCAGAGTCCCTGTGCTGCTTTGCCTCCTTTCAGCCTGTATAGTCCCTGTGCTGCCATGCCTCCTTCTCCCAGCCTGTATCTATCAGAGTCCCTGTGTTATGATGCCTCCTTTTCAGCCCGTGTCTATTAGAATCCCTGTGCTGACATGCCTCCTTCCAGTCTGTGTCTATCAGAGTCCTTGTGTTGCTTTGCCTCCTTCCAGCCTGTATAGTCCTTGTGCTGCCATTCCACCTTCTCCCAGTCTTTATCTATCAGAGTCCCTGTGCTGCCATGCCTTCTCCTAGCCTGTATCTGTCAGTGTTCCTGTGTTGCAATGCCTCCTCCCAGCCTGTATCTATCAGAGATCCTGTGCTGTCACGCCTCCTTCTCCCAGCATTTATCTCTCAGAGTCCTCTGTTGCATGTATAACGCTGCAGCTCCGAAAACCCACAAGGCCGTCACAGCACAGGGCTCCACTCACCAGCCCTTCTGCAAACAAGCCATCCACCGCAGTCCACATTGCTGAGGGATTGGGGAAGCATATGGCATCAGATTGTGCTGCCATACTGTGAACCAATACTTGGAGGGCTGAGGCCATCGCAGCACTGGGCACCACTCACCAGCCCTTCTCCAACCTCTTTCCAGACATCTGCAATCATGCTGCCAGATGCTGCTGTCTGCGGAGAGAAACTGGATGGTAGATCGAGGAAGCACGTGGTATCAGTTTAGGCTGCTATAACCTGCACCAATACTCAAAGGGTGCCATATTTCCTGGTTACTGATGCCCTCTGCATAACTTGATGGCACACGTTGAACACTGGGGTCACACAGGAAGTATGGCACCCTCTGAGTACTGATGCAGGGTATGGTAGCAAAAAAATGGTAGCACATGCTTCCCCAATCTCCCAGCCAATGTAGCTTAGAGTAGCTTAGAAATAGCTTGGGGGAAAAGGTCTACAACAAGACGCCCCTGACCCATAGACAAAGCTGTCATACTGCAAATAGAAACAACTTGATTTTTGTCCTCTAAACCTAGGTGTGTCTTATAGTCTGGAGTGTCTTACAGTTTGAAAAATACGGTATAATATTCTTAGCCTTCACCCCCCACCTGAACCCTGGCCAAAGGCAGTTCATGTTGAAATGTCCCAACCTGTGTAGACCAGGTTGTTAACTGCTGCTTGCAAGCAGAGAAGTTTCTAAATAACTGTCTAAATAAAGCAATCTTCATGCCATGACTCAAGAAACCATCCTTAAAGAGGAGTTCTAGACTAATTTACTAAATCCTGCAGCTTTTTGTGTAAGAAAGAGTTATATTTACCTACAGCATCTTGTCCTGCGAAGCCGTCCCATGCATCACCCCACTTCTGGCACCTGGCCCCACCTCCCCTCTCCTGCCCCCAAAAAATGCCAAGCTATGTACTGCAGTAAATAGCTTGGTGTTTTTTTTTTTTTTTCCAAGGAGAGAAGGTAGGCGGGGACAGGCTCTGGAAGTGGAGTGATGCGGGGTCTTTGGGACGGCTTTGTGGGACAAGACACTGCAGGTAAATATAACTTTTCAGCAAGGATGCAGGATTTAGAACACTAATCTGGAGGTCCACATTAAGCTCCATACAACCATCTCTGGGGAGAATCCAGCAAGTGTATGGCAGCCCGTGACCTGTACACTTGGCCAACAATCCAAACAAGCTGCAGCCAAAAGCATTATTGTCCAACTTACCCCGCCACCGGGTGACAACACTCCATGCTGCACAGTTATTCTCTGCCCCCGCACAGCAACAGAACAAAACACAGCATCCAGGCTCCTCCCCCGAGCTTGGAGATTTAAATATTTTGATATGTAATAGGGAGGTGCTGGAGGGGGTGTGGCATGTAAAACAGCAAAGACAACCCTCAGCATACTCTCATGCAAATGCTCATGCAAATTCTTTCACACAACTCATGTAGGAACCAATGCTATCTGTGCAGTTAAAAGTGGTGGCCTTCGTTACAAGAACAAAGTCTCTTGCATAGTCACAAACACTTCATAGAGGTTCCCCGTGTTAGTATGTGTCCTACCACTGGCCCTGTAACAAGCATAGTACAAACCTGCAAACATTCAGTGCATCAAGCCTATCTAGGGATCAGAAGGATATATACTAACGTCCTCTCCAGACCCATATGCTTTGAGCAGCTTCAGGCCTGACTCCAATCACTCCTTTATGGAAAAAGTAATCAAAACTGCTTTCTATCTCCAACTAACTTGAAACCAGGCTCTTAAGAAACAACATCTTTGACCCCCTCTAGAATCTTGCTTTAAGAAACACCGCAGTTACGAAAGTGCCCTCGTCCAGATCTGCAAATATCTGCTCATGGTTTGAGACAGAGGCGTGAGTTCCATCCTGATAGTGCTTGATCTCTCAGCAGCTTTTGCTACAGTTCAAGAAAGCTTGCCAGTGGTCCAGTATTACTAAAATATGGTGTACCCCAGGGCTCGATACTATCCCATTTGTCGTTTACCATATACAGGCTACCACTTGGAAAAATATTTTAAAAACATTGTCTGACATACCACTGCTATGCTGATGACACCCAGCTATATTAATCATTAAAATCAGTCATAACAGACTCTACTCTAAAAATATACATGTGCTTAGCTGAGTTTAAGGAGTGGATAACAACTTGCTTCACAGCTGCTAGGTTTTGAACTGTCATCATACTGCAGCTTCAATATAGAGATATGCAATGATGTTTCACTTTGACTCCTAACCATCATTTGCTGGCTGAAGTGAGCAAAGCCAATCTTGACATCTCTTTATTTAATGCCTCCTTTAAAAAATAAAATCTCCACTGACTCACAACAGGTAGCGTATGGCAGAGGAAAATGTGCATGGTCAGATTGTGGATGGGGTAAAATAATGGGCATAACCTAAAAGAACACAAAATCAAAGTCAAATTTTACATTATTATTGCAAAAATTAATGTGAAGAGAATAGCAGCATTTTTGCTCATCACTGCTGGATAGGCCTCTATTATGATGCTTTTGTCATAATGCATGTGATATAGATGGTGCCTTTGTTATAGTGAAATGCTCTGTTATAACAACTCTAGTATAATGCCCTTGCTACAGCGCCCTCCTCCCCTTGTTTTAGTACCTCTATTACTGTCCCCCTGATACCATGCTCTTCTTTTGTAGTGCCCCCTTTGTTCTACTGCTCCTGTCATAGTCCTCCCTCTAATAGTTTCCACCTATGTTTTTGTGCCCCATCTGTTACAGTGATCCTCACTCAGCACAATAGTGCTGCTTCTGCTATAGTATACTCTGTTGTAATGCCCCTGATATAATGCTCTCTTTTATAGTCTATCACTATCTGGATATAATGCTCCTGATATAGTGCTCTTCATGATAGTACCCCTAATATAGTGCCCCACTAGTGTACAGGGCCCCTTTATAGTTCTCCCTCTATTAAAATGCTTTCATTATATAGTGTTAATAATAATAATCCGAACATTTGAATAGCGCTTTGCTCCTGTTGGACTCAAAGCAATCAAGAGCTGCAGCCACTGAGAGGAAAACGCTCAAGAGGCCACCCTGCAGTGTTAGGGAGTCTTGCCTTGACTAGAGATGGCCCAAACCTCCGATTTTAGATTTGCGAACAGGGATCGTGAACTTCCGCAAAAGTTTGGTTCGCGCGAACTTTCACGAACTGCAATAGACTTTAATGGGGAGGCGAACTTTGAAAACTAGAAACACTTATGCTGGCTAGAAAAGTGATGGAAAAGATGTTTCAAGGGGTCTAACATCTGAGTTTGTGCATGGATGAGTGGGATAGATGCCAAAAGTCCCAGGGAAAAATCTGGATTTGACGCAAAGCAGCGTTTTAAGGGCAGAAATAACATTTCATGCTAAATTGCAGGCCTATATATACATCAATAAGGGAGTGTAATTAGAGTACTCCTTCCCACTGACACACCAAACTCACTGTGTTACATACCTGAAACAGCTGTTTGTGTTGTGACGGCTGTGCTGGACTGGTGCGCACCATGGCGAGAGTGCAGGCGATGGCGGTTTTCAAGCCCATATGGTCGCCAGGCTGAGGTAGCTCAATGACAAAACAACAGTGATTGTCTAGCTGATCGAATTTGGTCTGTCCACAATGAAGCAACGACCTTATTATCTTTGGTGTGCCACCCCCCGAGACACTCATATAGCCGGCGGTTAATGCTTCATTGTGATACGCAAGCCCCTTCACCGCGGCAAGGTAACGATCACGAAGGGGAATTTACACATGTACATGCCTTTTTGTTTTGTTGTTGCAGCCGCAGTGCAGCCAGAAAAATTAGGCAGGCATTTACATGCACCAGAAAAATTATTATAGCGGCCACTGCTAGCAGCGGCCTTAAAAATTCAGGAATACGCCTGGAGTCCTGGTGGATCCTGTTGGTGGGGGCGGAGAAGGCAGTCAAGCGGCCTGCAGGCAGAGATGCTGTGTGGGGACCGACTTAGTCTCGGGGCAGGCAATCACACGGCGTGCAGGCAGAGATGCTGTGTTTGGGGAGTGACTTAGTCTTCGGGCAGCCCTGAGCGTGCTTTGCAGACTAGGCATCCGTGGTTAGATGGACCCTTGACCCAACGCTGTGTGCCAGAGATGTCACCACTTGCCTTTCAACATCACGGTACAGTTTAGGTATCGCCTTTTTTTGAGAAAAAATTGTGTGATGGTATCTTACACTGCGGTGTGTGGCTTTGCTTTTGTGTGCTGCTTTTGCTCAGGTGGTCATCCCATTGCAGTTTGTGCTTTGTAATCATGTGCCTTCGTAAGGTAGTTGTCCCTACGTGGGTCTTGAACTTTCCACGGCTCAATTTTCGGTGGCAGAGAGTACAGATGGCATTGCTCTCATCTGAGGCAGACACACAAAAAAATGTCCACACCGCTGAACCCTGGGGTGATGGCACTTTGGTGGTGGCGGCCAACTGAGTGTTAAGTGGGGTGCCAGAATCAGAGCAGGAGGAGGAAGATATGTCACGCTTTTGTGCGGAAGCTGAGAAAGATGAGGTGTTCTGTGTTAAATAGTCAACTATGTCCTGAAAATATTGGGGGTTCTGAACACTGTACTTTAATCGAGGGCCGCACGAAATCACGACAGCGTGACCTCGAACAGACCTGCAAGGTGGCCTTCCTCTGGCTCTGCCTTTTGTTTTGTCCATAATCACACTGTGTGCACTCACATGGGTAGGTGGGTGCACTGAACAACAGGTAGGTAGGTATATGCAGTGCTGCAGGGTATTACAAAATGTGCACCTGTCACACACACATGTACCGTGAACAGGTGCAATGACTGGTGGTATCAACAATGCGTACGCTCACGTAGGTAGGTAGGTAGGTGGACTAAACAGTGAACAGGTGCAGTGATTGGAAATAAAAATTTGCAGCTGCCTGTCACACACACAGGTAGTCACTGAATGTGCAGAGCCTGGCAGTGGAATTAAGGGGCCAAAGGCAAGCTACAACTGACTGACAGGGCTGTATATAAATATAATGCAAATGGGCCACGAACACACACAAAAAAATAGATCACAAGAACAAGATTAGCTCTCAAAAGAGCTGTCGAGGGGTGATTTTTTAGCAATAAGAATGTGCAAGGAGCAAACTAACAAGCCTATAAGAGCCTAACTAAGCTTTCCCTATGAGAGTCTGCAGCAGCTCTCGCTTTTTTAATTTCTGCAGGCACACAAGCAAGTCCAATGCCTGATGCTGCCTGCGTTTTGTAAGGGGGGGGGGGGGCTCCAGGAGGGAGTGTAGCCTGATTGGCTACAATGTGCCTGCTGACTGTGATGTAGAGGGTCAAAGTTGACCCTAATGATGCACTATGGGGGCGAATCAAACTTCTGGAAAAGTTCACGGTTCTTAGCGAACGCAAACCACTGAAGTGCCCATATTATATCATATAATAATACCCAGTATTATAGAGTTTTTGACATTATGTCATTTTGTTAAAGCACCCTTTTTCTTATAGTGTCTCTAATGTAGTCCCTCTAAATTAGGTTCCACGCTGTTATTGCAACCCCTCTATTTTAGAAATCTATGCTCCCTTCTCTTAGCTTCTCAGTTATTATTATTATTATTATTTATTGTATTTATATAGCGCCAACATATTACGCAGCGCTGCACAATAGATAAAAGGGGTAACATACAAGGTAAAACATACAGGAAACTCACAACAAAACAAGATCATGCAAATGATTTGATAATACAGTGTCATAGGTCAGAATAGAGACTGTTCTAGTCCACAAGAGGGGTGATTGTCAGTAAGATTGCATAATCAAGCTGGAAACACTAAGGGAGATGGCCCTGCCAGAGGCTTACAATCTAAAGTTAGAATGTCCCTGGTATAATCCTCCTTTTGCTCTAATGCCCCCTCTGTTACAGTGCCCATTTAATAATGCTGACCTTTCTTATAGTGCCCCTCTGTTATACTGCCACCATTATTATGCCTCTGGCTTGATACATTTATGTTACACTGCCTTTGATAATATAACAAAGGCACTAAAAGAGAAAACACTGTTATAGTGCATCTATATATATAATAGAGTAAGTGCCTCAACCTTCAAGCAAGAAGAAGAAGTAGCGCCCTGCCCCCAGGGCCGGTCCAAGCAAGAAGAAGGGGCTGGTCAAAGCAAGAAGAAGAAGTAGTGTCAAATCAAACCAAGGGCAAAGAGGGATAATTTGCATATTCAGTAGCAGTGCATTGTGGGTAACCACAAATGTTCACTTATAGCTGAATTATTGCAGATTTGCTTCTGTTTTAAGAAGGAAAATTACACCAAGCTTTGCTTTTTTTAGTAGGAGGGCTTTTTGGTCTTTTTTATCCTCCTATACATTCTTAGTAGTTTGGGTCACCCTGAGCTGCTTGGTTACTCTGTTGTACTGGTCCAAGCTCTATCTTATACAGCCTTATCAATCCTTGCTATATTCTGATGAGGACCAAAAGTCTGAAACAGGCTGTCACATGTGGGCTTGATATGACTGTGTAAAACTAAAATCTATAGGCTTGCTTGACTTGCCAAGGGTGAAAAGGAATAATTTGCATATTTAGTAGCAGTGCCTTGTGGGTAATCACAAATGTTCACTTATAGCTGAATTATTGCAGATTTTCTTCTGTTTTAAGAAGGCAAATCACACCAAGCTTTGATTTTTTTAGTAGAAGGTCTTTTTGGTCCCTTTTATCCACCTATACATTCAAAGTGGTTTGGGTCACCCTGAGCTGCTTGGTTATTCTGTTGTACTGGTCCAAGCCCTATCTCATACAGCCTTATCAATCCTTGCCATGTATAGATGATGACCAAAAGTCTGAAACAGGCTGTCACATGTGGGTTTGATATGGCTGTGTAAAATTTAAAGCTATAGGCTTGCTATACACCAGTGGTTCTGGATGCTTGCTTGGCTTACTAAGGATGAAAAGGAATTATTTGCATATTTAGTAGCAGTGCATTGTGGGTAACCACAAATGTTCACTTATAGCTGAATTATTGCATATTTCTTTCTGTTTTAGGAAGGCAAATTACACCAAGCTTGCTTTTTTTAGTAGAAGGTCTCTTTGGTCCCTTTTATCCCCCTATACATTCCAAGTGGTTTGGGTCACCCTGAGCTGCTTGGTTACTCTGTTGTACTGGTCCAAGCCCCATCTCATACAGCCGTATCAATTCCTGCCATGTACTGATGAGGACCAAAAGTCTGAAACAGGCCGTGTACATGTGGGTTTGATATGACTGTGTAAAATTTAAAGCTATATGTGTGCTATACACCAGCAGCTCTGGATGCTTGCTTGGCTTACCAAGGGGAAAAAGGGGTGATTTGCATATTTAGTAGCAGTGCATTGTGGGTAACCACAAATGTTCACTTATAGCTGAATTATTGCAGATTTCCTTCTGTTTTAAAAAGGCAAATTATACCAATACAGTGTGCGGCATTGCAGGAAGTGACGACAGTGGAACGCATGATGGAACACGGAAGAGGTGAGTCATCCCCGCCCGCTGCCTCTTACTAATAGTGGTGGCTGCTACTGTGCTTAAGCAGGAGGGGGAGCGCACATGGGGGGCCCAGGTGAGGGAGGGGGGGTCCTGCTGAGCTTAAGCTGGAGGTAGAGCACACATGGGGGACCCAGGTGAGGGGGGGGTGTTCCTGCTGAGCTTAAGCTGGAGGTAGAGCACACATGGGGGACCCAGTTGAGGGGGGGTCCAACCCCCCTTCCCACCACTGTGCCCAATACCCCCTTCCTGCCCTCTACCCTCTTATGCGGCGTATGCTACGCCGCGGGTCGGCTAGTCTTTTATAATGTTCGAGATATAAGTTTCCGCTTTTATAGTGCCGCCTATTCAATATACAGCAATATATAGCTATAAGAAGTGTTTCTACTGCTCAAACCAGGAAAACTGAGAAAAGTGGATGTCCTGAATATGTTTTACTATATGTCACTACTAGGGATGGGACGAATGCACAATTTCTTCGAATCCGAATCCGGATCCGAATCTAAAAAGGTTCTCGAATATCTCAAACCTTTCGAATCCCGAATCTAACGTATCCTGCACATAAGAATTGTGCGATCCGTGGTATAGTTGCCCGCAGTATAGGTACCCAGGCATAGGTAGCGAGGTAAAGGTGCCTTCAGTATAGCTAGCTAGGTATGGGTGCCTTCAATATTGGTAGCTTTCATTATAGGTGGCAAGGTATAGGGGCCTGCAGTATAGGTAGCAGGGTATATGGGCCTTCATTATAGGTAGCAGGGTATATGGGCCTTCAGTATAGGTAGCAGGGTATATGGGCCTTCAGTATAGGTAGCAGGGTATATGGGCCTTCAGTATAGGTAGCAGGGTATATGTGCCTTCAGTATAGGTAGCAGGGTATATGGGCCTCCAGTATAGGTAGCAGGGTATAGAGGCCTTCAGTATCGGTAGCAAGGTACATGTGCCTTCAGTATCGGTAGCAAGGTACATGTGTCTTCAGTATCGGTAGCAAGGTACGTGTGCCTTCAGTATAGGTAGCAAGGTATAGGGGCCTTCAGTATAGGTAGCACGGTACATGTGCTTTCAGTATTGGTAGGTAACTAGATATAGGGGCCTTCAGTATAGGTAGCAGGGTATATGTGCCTTCAGTATAGGTAGGTAGCAGGGTATAGAGGCCTTCAGTATCGGTAGCAAGGTACGTCTGCCTTCAGTATCGGTAGCAAGGTACATGTGCCTTCAGTATCGGTAGCAAGGTATAGGGGCCTTCAGTATAGGTAGCACAGTACATGTGCTTTCAGTATTGGTAGGTAACTAGGTATAGGGGCCTTCAGTATAGGTAGCAGGGTATATGTGCCTTCAGTATAGGTAGGTAGCCAGGTATAGGGGCCTTCAGTATAGGTAGTAAGGTACATGTGCCTTCAGTATAGGTAGGTAGGTAGGTAGGTAGGTAAAGGGACCTTCAGTATAGGTAGCAGGGTATAGAACCTTACGTATAGGTAGGTGGTAGGTAGGTGGGTATAGGGGCCTTTAGGTAGGTAGGTAGGTAAAGGGACCTTCAGTATAGGTAGCAGGGTATAGGGCCTTAATTATAGGTAGGTAGGTAGGTATAGGGGCCTTTAGGTAGGTAGGTAGGTAGGTAAAGGGACCTTCAGTATAGGTAGCAGGTAGGTAGGTATGTAGGTAGGTAGGTATAGGGACCTTTAGGTAGGTAGGTAGGTAGGTAAAGGGACCTTCAGTATAGGTAGGTATGTAGGTAGGTAGATATAGGGGCCTTTAGGTAGGTAGGTAGGTAAAGGGACCTTCAGTATAGGTAGCAGGGTATAGGGCCTTAAGTATAGGTAGGTATGTAGGTAGGCAGGTATAGGTGCCTTTAGGTAGGTAGGTATGTATAGGGGGCCTTTAGGTAGGTAGGTGGGTGGGTAGGTAGGTATTGAGGCCTGTAGGTAGGTATAGTGGCCGTTAGGTAGGTAGGTAGGTATAGGGGCCTTTAGGTAGGTAGGTATAGGGACCTTTTGGTAGGTAGGTATAGGGGGCCTTTAGGTAGGTATAGGGGCCTGTAGGTAGGTAGGTAGGTATAGCGGCCTGTAGGTAGGTAGGTAAGGATAGTGGCCGGTAGGTAGGTAGGTATAGTGGCCTGTAGGTAGGTATAGTGGCCTGTAGGTAGGTAGGTAGGTAAAGGGACCTTCAGTATAGGTAGCAGGGTATAGAGCCTTAACCACTTGAGGACCGCCCCCAGCCGATGGGCGGCGGCAAAGTCCGGGCCCAAACGACCGCAATACGCCCATCGGCGGGGGCGGCTGCGTGGGTGGCTATGCGGCGATCGCGTCATTCGTGACGCGATCAGCCGCCGGGGACTGGCTCCGCCCACCGCTCGTAGTAACCCGCCGGCCGTTCGGAAGCGCCGGCGGGTTACTAGCACCCGGATCGCCGCATGGAAATAGTATAATAGGCTTTGTAATGTATACAAAGCCTATTATACTGGCTGCCTCCTGCCCTGGTGGTCCCAGTGTCCGAGGGACCACCAGGGCAGGCTGCAGCCACCCTAGTCTGCACCCAAGCACACTGATTTCCCCCCCCCTGCCCCCTGATCGCCCACAGCACCCCTCAGACCCCCCCTGCCCACCCCCCAGACCACTGTTTGCACCCAGTCACCCCCCTAATCACCCATCAATCACTCCCTGTCACTATCTGTCAACGCTATTTTTTTTTATCCCCCCCCCTGCCCACTGCCCCCTCCTGATCACCCCCCCACCCCTCAGATTCTCCCCAGACCCCCCCGCCCCAGACCCCTCCCCCCGTGTACTGTATGCATCTATCCCCCCTGATCACCTGTCAATCACCTGTCAATCACCCGTCAATCACCCGTCAATCACCAGTCAATCACCCCCTGTCTCTGCTACCCATCAATCAGCCCCTAACCTGCCCCTTGCGGGCAATCTGATCACCCACCCACACCAATAGATCGCCCGCAGATCCGACATCAGATCACCTCCCAAATCCATTGTTTACATCTATTCTCTCCTCTAAACACCCACTAATTACCCATCAATCACCTATCAATCACCCCCTATCACCACCTGTCACTGTTACCCATCAGATTAGACCCTAATCTACCCCTTGCGGGCACCCAATCACCCACCCACACGCTCAGATTGCCCTCAGACCCCCCTTTATCAATTCACCAGTGCAATATTTACATCTGTTATTCCCTGTAATAACCCACTGATCTCCTGTCAATCACCTATCAATCACCCCCTGTCACTGCCACCCATCAATCACCCCCTGTCACTGCCACCCATCAATCAGCCCCTAACCTGCCCCTTGCGGGCAATCTGATCACCCACCCACACCAATAGATCGCCCGCAGATCCGACATCAGATCACCTCCCAAATCCATTGTTTACATCTATTCTCTCCTCTAAACACCCACTAATTACCCATCAATCACCTATCAATCACCACCTGTCACTGTTACCCATCAGATTAGACCCTAATCTACCCCTTGCGGGCACCCAATCACCCGCCCACACGCTCAGATTGCCCTCAGACCCCCCTTTATCAATTCACCAGTGCAATATTTACATCTGTTATTCCCTGTAATAACCCACTGATCTCCTGTCAATCACCTATCAATCACCCCCTGTCACTGCCACCCATCAATCACCCCCTGTCACTGCCACCCATCAATCAGCCCCTAACCTGCCCCTTGCGGGCAATCTGATCACCCACCCACACCAATAGATCGCCCGCAGATCCGACATCAGATCACCTCCCAAATCCATTGTTTACATCTATTCTCTCCTCTAAACACCCACTAATTACCCATCAATCACCCCCTATCACCACCTGTCACGGTTACCCATCAGATTAGACCCTAATCTGCCCCTTGCGGGCACCCAATCACCCGCCCACACCTCAGAACGTCCTCAGACCCCAGCCCTGATCACCTCGCTAGTGCATTGCTTGCATCTATTTCCCCCCTCTAATCACACCTTGAGACACCCATCAATCACCTCCTGTCACCCCCTAGCACACCTACCCATCAGATCAGGCCCTAATTTGCCCCGTGTGGGCTCCTGATCACTCGGCCAAACCCTCAGGTCCCCCTCAGACCCCCTTCCGATCACCTCCCCAGTGCATTGATTGCATCTATTTTCCCCTCTAACCGCCCCCTGAGACACCCATCAATCACCTCCTGTCACCCCCTAGCACTCCTATCCATCAGATCAGGCCCAAAACATCCTGTCATCTAAGAGGCCACCCTGCTTATGACCGGTTCCACAAAATTTGCCCCCTCATAGACCACCTGTCATCAAAATTTGCAGATGCTTATACCCCTGATCAGTCATTTTGAGAAATTTGGTTTCCAGACTACTCACAGTTTTGGGCCCGTAAAATGCCAGGGCAGTATAGGAACCCCACAAGTGACCCCATTTTAGAAAGAAGACACCCCAAGGTATTCTGTTAGGTGTATGATGAGTTCATAGAAGATTTTATTTTTTGTCACAAGTTAGCGGAAATTGATATGTATTGTTTTTTTTTTCACAAAGTGTCATTTTCAGCTAACTTGTGACAAAAAAAAAATCTTCTATGAACTCACCATACTCCTAACAGAATACCTTGGGGTGTCTTCTTTCTAAAATGGGGTCACTTGTGGGGTTCCTATACTGCCCTGGCATTTAAGGGGCCCTAAACCGTGAGCAGTAGTCTAGAATCCAAAGGCCTCAAAATGACCTGTGAATAGGACGTTAGGCCCCTTAGCGCACCTAGGTTGCAAAAAAGTGTCACACATGTGGTATCGCCGTACTCAGAAGAAGTAGTATATTGTGTTTTGGGGTGTATTTTTACACATACCCATGCTGGGTGGGAGAAATCTCTCTGTAAAAGGACAATTGTGTGTAAAAAAAAATCAAACAATTGTCATTTACAGAGATATTTCTCCCACCCAGCATGGGTATGTGTAAAAATACACCCCAAAACACATTATACTACTTCTCCTGAGTACGGCGGTACCACATGTGTGGCACTTTTTTGCACCCTAAGTGCGCTAAGAGGCCCAAAGTCCAATGAGTACCTTTAGGATTTCACAGGTCATTTTGCGACATTTGGTTTCAAGACTACTCCTCACGGTTTAGGGCCCCTAAAATGCCAGGGCAGTATAGGAACCCCACAAATGACCCCATTTTAGAAAGAAGACACCCCAAGGTATTCCGTTAGGAGTATGGTGAGTTCATAGAAGATTTTATTTTTTGTCATAAGTTAGCGGAAAATGACACTTTGTGAAAAAAAACAATTAAAATCAATTTCCGCTAACTTGTGACAAAAAAAAAAAATCTTCTATGAACTCACCATCCTCCTAACGGAATACCTTGGGGTGTCTTCTTTCTAAAATGGGGTAATTTGTGGGGTTCCTATACTGTCCTGGCATTTTAGGGGCCCTAAACCGCGAGGAGTAGTCTTGAAACGAAATTTCTCAAAATGACCTGTGAAATCCTAAAGGTACTCATTGAACTTTGGGCCCCTTAGCGCAGTTAGGGTGCAAAAAAGTGCCACAGATGTGGTATCGCCGTACTCAGGAGAAGTAGTATAATGTGTTTTGGGGTGTATTTTTCCACATACCCATGCTGAGTGGCAGAAATATCTCTATAAATAGACAATTGTGTGTAAAAAAAATAAAACAATTGTCATTTATGGAGATATTTCTCCCACCCAGCATGGGTATGTGTAAAAATACAACCCAAAACACATTATACTACTTCTCCTGAGTACGGCAATACCACATGTGTGGCACTTTTTTGCAGCCTAACTGCGCTAAGGGGCCAAAAGTCCAATGAGCATTTTTAGGCTTTACAGGGGTGCTTACAATTAGGCACCCCCCAAAATGCCAGGACAGTGAACACACCCCACAAATGACCCCATTTTGGAAAGTAGACACTTCAAGGTATTCAGAGAGGAGCATAGTGAGTCCGTGGCAGATTTCATTTTTTTTTGTTGCAAGTTAGAAGAAATGGAAACTTTTTTTTTTTCTTTTTTTTGTCAGAAAGTGTCATTTTCCGCTAACTTGTGACAAAAAATAAAATCTTCTATGAACTCACCATGCCTCTCACTGAATACTTTGGGATGTCTTCTTTCCAAAATGGGGTCATTTGGGGGGTATTTGTACTATCCTGGAATTTTAGCCCCTCATGAAACCTGACAGGTGCGCAGAAAAGTCAGAGATGCTTGAAAATGGGAAAATTCACTTTTGGCACCATAGTTTGTAAACGCTATAACTTTTACCCAAACCAATAAATATACACTGAATGGTTTTTTTTTTTATCAAAAACATGTTTGTCCACATTTTTCGCGCTGCATGTATACAGAAATTTTACTTTATTTGAAAAATGTCAGCACAGAAAGTTAAAAAAATCATTTTTTTGCCAAAATTCATGTCTCTTTTGATGAATATAATAAAAAGTAAAACTCGCAGGAGCAATCAAATAGCATCAAAAGAAAGCTGTATTAGTGACAAGAAAAGGAGGTAAAATTCATTTAGGTGGTAGGTTGTATGACCGAGCATTAAACCGTGAAAGCTGCAGTGGTCTGAATGGAGAAAAAGGCTCTGGTCCTTAAGGGGCGAAAAGACTGTGGTCCTGAAGTGGTTAAGTATAGGTAGGTATGTAGGTAGGCAGGTATAGGTGCCTTTAGGTAGGTAGGTAAGTATAGGGGGCCTTTAGGTAGGTAGGTGGGTAGGTAGGTAGGTATTGAGGCCTGTAGGTAGGTATAGTGGCCTTTAGGTAGGTAGGTATAGGGGCCTTTAGGTAGGTTGGTATAGGGGCCTTTTGGTAGGTATAGGGGCCGGTAGGTAGGTATAGCGGCCTGTAGGTAGGTAGGTAAGGATAGTGGCCGGTAGGTAGGTAGGTATAGGGGCCTTTAGGTAGGTAGGTAGGTAAAGGGACCTTCAGCATAGGTAGCAGGGTATAGGGCCTTAAGTATAGGTAGGTATGTAGGTAGGCAGGTATAGGTGCCTTTAGGTAGGTAGGTACGTATAGGGGGCCTTTAGGTAGGTAGGTGGGTGGGTAGGTAGGTATTGAGGCCTGTAGGTAGGTATAGTGGCCTTTAGGTAGGTAGGTAGGTATAGGGGCCTTTAGGTAGGTAGGTATAGGGGCCTTTTGGTAGGTAGGTATAGGGGGCCTTTAGGTAGGTATAGGGGCCTGTAGGTAGGTAGGTAGGTAGGTATAGCAGCCTGTAGGTAGGTAGGTAAGGATAGTGGCTGGTAGGTAGGTAGGTATAGGGGGCCTTTAGGTAGGTAGGTGGGTAGGTAGGTAGGTATTGAGGCCTGTAGGTAGGTATAGTGGCCTTTAGGTAGGTAGGTAGGTATAGGGGCTTTTAGGTAGGTAAATATAGGGACCTTTAGGTAGGTATAGGGGCCTGTAGGTAGGTAGGTAGGTATAGCGGCCTGTAGGTAGGTAGGTAAGGATAGTGGCTGTAATATATGCAGTTATACAGCGCTACACAATCTACTGTAGGAACACAAATGCTACCAATTCATCAGCAATCCATATACAGTATTGTTACACAGCTAAGTTAATTTAATGTTCAACAAGAGTAAGTCCACGGGGAGTGCGCCCAAGAATTGGAGTTATATAAACAATAATATAGCGCAACCCAGTCCACTGAATAGTTCTTGTAGTTCCACTCCAACTCAGTGTTCAATACTCCGCTGCATCCCACTTGCTGGGCTATTATATTCACTACACCTCCACCACACCCGAGTATGGAAAGGGACTCACCCTTTACTAAGACCTTCACTCAGGTCTTAGTCAGACACTGGGGTTATTCCCGGGTCACCCCCGACCACTGCGATCAGATTAGATGGTTCCTGACTTCTATTCTCGTGGGCTTTTGTCAGATGTAACCTCCAAATAAAAACTCCACATAGCGTAATACCGTAAAAACTGTTAAAACTACTAAAATTTATTGCACTTACAATTTTCCGCATAAAACATCTGCATGAGTTTTTTAACGGGCTCTCCCCCGCATTGATGGCCGCTGGTGGGCTCCCTCAATAGGGCGTCAGTTCACAGAACGGCTGCCGCGCGCACAGCCGCTAAGGAAACCCCGCGTGCGTTCGCTCACAGCACTCCACGCCAAAATCAGGCCCCGCCCGACTAGTTTCGTCACAAGGTATGACTCATCAGGAGCTGGGTCCTTCATTGGCCAAGAGTGCTTTATACTATACCCTCCCATCTAGCCTCCATTAGTGCTTTGCGATTTTTCATACCCACCCCCCTCCCCTTCCATCATCCAATCCCGGAGGTATTTTTGGGAAAAAAACTCTGCCGCTGTAAAAATATCAACATATATTGTTGCTTCTAATCGCAAGCGCTGGCAGCACTCATTTAAAATCCTGTCCTATTCTCCTATTTGCCAGCATCCAGCGCGAGCGATCAGGATAAAAATTTCCATCCCTGGGTGGAGAACCCGCTATTACATTTTGTATGACAACAAACATAAATTGTTAATGTAAAATCACATTATCGATATAAACATCCACCTACATAAATAGATGCTATGGGTCAATTTGTTTATTGTATCCTCCCTATATTTCTCTACACCTTTACTGACCTCAAAGCAGCTGTAACTTCTGCAGTGTACTATAATGAATGTGAAAGTATTACCTCCCTCCCTTATTACCCCCTTAACCCTAATTTCTCATTTATATCAGTCATCCCCCAAGAAACAAACTAAGTCTATGTCTATATTTAGTCCCCCTGGTCTTAAAGATCCCATCTCATAAATAAATCTGGTTTCCTCCTGTGAGATTCTTTTATGCATGTCTGTTCCCCTCCAAGCTGGTTTAATTTTCTTTAGAGCACAAAATGACATATTTTTTGAGTCACATCCATGATGTTCCCCAAAGTGTGCCGGCACACTATGATTCTGTTTCCCTTTCTGGACATTCCTTGTATGCTCCCCCATTCTTTCCTTCAGTGTTCTCGTGGTCCTCCCCACATATTGGTACCCACATGGGCACCATAGTGCATAGATCACATATTTATCATTACAGGTGATGAACTGCTTAATTTTAAATCGTTTTCCATTAACATAAGACACTACCTCTTTAGTTTTAACTGGGTTGGATTCCCTACATGCCTTGCATTTTCGGCATGGATAGAAGCCTCCCTCCTGCCATCCCTGCAATCTCTCCGTTCTTTTTGGTGGCTCCACACAGCTAGGTACCATGATATTCCTTAGGTTTGGGGCCCTCCTATATATGAACCTTGGTCTATCAGGTATAACCCCCCTCAGTATATAATCGGTTCCCAAGATACCCCAATGTTTTTTGACTATTCGTTCCCAGTTCCTATACTGCGAATTGTAATCAGTTATAAGGGCAATCTGTTGGTCTTGCTCGCCCCTTTTGACACCCTCCCCAAATATAAGTTCTTGTCTATCCCTTTGGCCTATCTCTTCTATTATCTGGTCCAGCTCCTCCCCCTCATATCCCCTTTCGATGAATCTCCCTTTGAGTAAAGAGCTTTGCTGCATGTAATCCTCCTCAGTTGTGCAATTCCTTCTCATGCGCAAGAATTGTCCCTTAGGGACACTTCCAACCCATTTAGGGTGATGGTTACTATCTGTAGAGATATAGCCATTTCTATCTGTACTTTTGAAATAGCTTTTTGTACACAATTTATTTCCTATCCTGGTCATTTCAAGGTCAAGAAAGTGGATTTTGTTAGGATCACTCTCCACAGTGAGTGTGATATTCTGATCATTTTGATTTAGTTCATTAGTGAATGTTTCCAGTAGTGCTTCATCCCCCTTCCAAATAATAAACAGGTCATCTATAAATCTGACCCAAATCTTAATCTTATTAGCATACACCCCATTATTAATTTGTTCCTCCCACATCCCCATAAACATATTAGCAAGGCTTGGGGCGAAGCTCGCCCCCATAGCACACCCCTTGTTCTGTCTATAATACACCCCATCGTGCCAGAAATAATTTTTTTCTAGTGCAAATTTCAACAATTTTAATATATATTCAATTTGATCCCTCCTCATTCCACTCTCTTTTTCCATATAATATTTAACGGCCTGAATGCCTTTTTCATGGTTTATGTTCGTGTAAAGAGATGCTACATCAGCCGTGACCAGCGTCTCACCCCCTTCCATTTCAATCCCCTCTATGACCTGCAACAAGTGCTTTGTATCTTTAAGTACACATGGTAATCTCTCCACTACTGGCTGGAAGAACTGGTCCAGATACTTACCTAATTTATGGGTGACCGACCCTATCCCGCTTACTATTGGGCGTCCAGGCGGCTGTTCCTGATTTTTATGAATCTTGGGAACCTGATATATCACTGGTATCCGGGGTGCATTCGGAATTATATATTTAAACTCATCATCACTCACCATACCATTATTCAACCCCTCCCTGAGCAATACTCTTAGTTCATTGAGAAATTTTCCCGTGGGGTCCCCCCTTAATGGCTCATATGTATCCCTGTCCCTCACCAATCTATCAAGTTCTTCCTTGTACTGTGCCTTGTTTAGAACCACCACCCCTCCCCCCTTATCTGCAGGTCGTACCACCAAGTTCTTTTCCTCCAACATGTTTTTAGCTATTTCCTGTTCCTTACTATAATTCCTATGAGGGATTTTATTCAGATCTTCTATCACCATTTTTTTAAACACTTCAATTGCGTTGTAACTTTGATCCTGAGGGTTAAACGTGGACCTATTTTTTAACATAGTGTGTTTATATTCTGTCACTTTAGGTTCTCTTCTAGATGGCTCTATTCTCCCTGCAAAATATTTTTTTAAATGCAAATTCCTTGTAAATTTATTAACATCAATGTAAGTTTGAAATTTGTTGATTCCATTTCTCGGTGCATACTTTAAACCCTTATCAAGCAGTGTAATCTCTTTCTGACTTAGCGGACATCCACTCAGATTATATATTCCCTTACCTACTGGTCCCTTCTCTTTTTGTTTATTCCTTCCCCTCCCTCCCCGTACCCCTCTTCTGGTCCTCTTTTGCCAGCATAATTCCTGTACCCCTCCTCCTCCCCCCACCCCCACTCCCTCCTGCCCCTCCCCTGGCCCAAATCTAAAAAATGTTCCATATGGCCCTGTTGTCTTAATGGGTCATATCTATTAAATACTGGTAGATTGTATTGGTTACCATATTTTGGGTACCTATTCCCACCCTCCCCTCTTCCCCTATTTGGTCTCTCTCCATTATTTGGTCTCTCTCCATGGCCCCCCATATGGCCACCATCCCTACCCTGGTTTCCCATCTGCTGAGGTACTTCCCCCGCCCCATACCCCCCTCTCATGGGTCCACCCATCCCTCTCCACTGTCTCCCCCCCTCCTCCCCTGCTCACCGGTCCCTGTCCCCTTCCCTGTATCCCTCCCCCCTGATTATATACCTGCTGGGGTGCTCCTGATTGTGCTCCCCCCACCCCCTCCACATTAATACTCACCTGCTGCGTGTTCGGTACATTTTGTATTTTGCTTGCTTCCTGCTTCTTTTTTATTTGCCATTTATAGGCCTCTTTTTTCCTATAGGCTTCATCATCTCTCTGGAATTTTCTCTTTTTCTCACTTACTATCTCCTTTTCATTTTTTTGGAGGATTTCATTGACCCTTTCTGATTTGATTTTATATTCCTCTGTACCTTTAAAATTTTGGAGTTTCTGCTTAATCTCATCTATTTCCCCTCCCAGTCTTTCCAACCTTCTGTTTTTTCTCTTAATCAATAGCTGTATAAGACCCAACCCACATTTATCAAAATATTCTTCCCACTCCTCATCATTAGTTTCACTATCCTCTCCATCAGTTGCCATCAAATCCCACCTTAGTCTTTTGGGGACAATCCCCTCTTTATGATATTTTGTTAGGGTTGCCACATCCCACCACGTGGTTTGCTCTTTTGTCATAATATTTTTAGTTTCTTGAACTCCTGGTCCAGGCTATTACCATCCCTACTGACTATAAATATTTCATCTAAATTAATTATTCTTTTATTTATTTGCTCAAATATGTCTATGTTTGCTGCACCATCCATTTTGTGTATATTTGATCTAATATTTGTTAGTGCGCAAAAACATAGATATATATTTCAGTCTTATATATTTTGGTAGTCCACCTACAACTAGATATAATATGACACAATCAGTTTGTAACAACAATGTGAACCCACAGGCAGTGCGCCAATATTTAAATAAGGTAAAGTAATATATGCAGTAATACAGCGCTACACAATCTACTGTAGGAACACAAATGCTACCAATTCATCAGCAATCCATATACAGTATTGTTACACAGCTAAGTTAATTTAATGTTCAACAAGAGTAAGTCCACGGGGAGTGCGCCGAAGAATTGGAGATATATAAACAATAATATAGCGCAACCCAGTCCACTGAATAGTTCTTGTAGTTCCACTCCAACTCAGTGTTCAATACTCCGCTGCTTCCCACTTGCTGGGCTATTATATTCACTGCACCTCCACCACACCCGAGTATAGGTAGCGCTGTATAACTGCATATATTACTTTACCTTATTTAAATATTGGCGCACTGCCTGTGGGTTCACATTGTTGTTACAAACTGATTGTGTCATATTATATCTAGTTGTAGGTGGACTACCAAAATATATAGGACTGAAATATATATCTATGTTTTTGCGCACTAACAAATATTAGATCAAATATACACAAAATGGATGGTGCAGCAAACATAGACATATTTGAGCAAAGAAATAAAAGAATAGTTAATTTAGATGAAATATTTATAGTCAGTAGGGATGGTAATAGCCTGGACCAGGAGTTCAAGAAACTACAAAATATTATGACAAAAGAGCAAACCACGTGGTGGGATGTGGCAACCCTAACAAAATATCATAAAGAGGGGATTGTCCCCAAAAGACTAAGGTGGGATTTGATGGCAACTGATGGAGAGGATAGTGAAACTAATGATGAGGAGTGGGAAGAATATTTTGATAAATGTGGGTTGGGTCTTACACAGCTATTGATTAAGAGAAAAAACAGAAGGTTGGAAAGACTGGGATGGGAAATAGATGAGATTAAGCAGAAACTCCAAAATTTTAAAGGTACAGAGGAATATAAAATCAAATCAGAAAGGGTCAATGAAATCCTCCAAAAAAATGAAAAGGAGATAGTAAGTGAGAAAAAGAGAAAATTCCAGAGAGATGATGAAGCCTATAGGAAAAAAGAGGCCTATAAATGGCAAATAAAAAAGAAGCAGGAAGCAAGCAAAATACAAAATGTACCGAACACGCAGCAGGTGAGTATTAATGTGGAGGGGGTGGGGGGAGCACAATCAGGAGCACCCCAGCAGGTATATAATCAGGGGGGAGGGATACAGGGAAGGGGACAGGGACCGGTGAGCAGGGGAGGGGGGGGGGGTGACAGTGGAGAGGGATGGGTGGACCCATGAGAGGGGGGTATGGGGCGGGGGAAGTACCTCAGCAGATGGGAAACCAGGGTAGGGGTGGTGGCCATATGGGGGGCCATGGAGAGAGACCAAATAGGGGAAGAGGGGAGGGTGGGAATAGGTACCCAAAATATGGTAACCAATACAATCTACCAGTATTTAATAGATATGACCCATTAAGACAACAGGGCCATATGGAACATTTTTTAGATTTGGGCCAGGGGAGGGGCAGGAGGGAGTGGGGGTGGGGGGAGGAGGAGGGGTACAGGAATTATGCTGGCAAAAGAGGACCAGAAGAGGGGTACGGGGAGGGAGGGGAAGGAATAAACAAAAAGAGAAGGGACCAGTAGGTAAGGGAATATATAATCTGAGTGGATGTCCTCTAAGTCAGAAAGAGATTACACTGCTTGATAAGGGTTTAAAGTATGCACCGAGAAATGGAATCAACAAATTTCAAACTTACATTGATGTTAATAAATTTACAAGGAATTTGCATTTAAAAAAATATTTTGCAGGGAGAATAGAGCCATCTAGAAGAGAACCTAAAGTGACAGAATATAAACACACTATGTTAAAAAATAGGTCCACGTTTAACCCTCAGGATCAAAGTTACAACGCAATTGAAGTGTTTAAAAAAATGGTGATAGAAGATCTGAATAAAATCCCTCATAGGAATTATAGTAAGGAACAGGAAATAGCTAAAAACATGTTGGAGGAAAAGAACTTGGTGGTACGACCTGCAGATAAGGGGGGAGGGGTGGTGGTTCTAAACAAGGCACAGTACAAGGAAGAACTTGATAGATTGGTGAGGGACAGGGATACATATGAGCCATTAAGGGGGGACCCCACGGGAAAATTTCTCAATGAACTAAGAGTATTGCTCAGGGAGGGGTTGAATAATGGTATGGTGAGTGATGATGAGTTTAAATATATAATTCCGAATGCACCCCGGATACCAGTGATATATCAGGTTCCCAAGATTCATAAAAATCAGGAACAGCCGCCTGGACGCCCAATAGTAAGCGGGATAGGGTCGGTCACCCATAAATTAGGTAAGTATCTGGACCAGTTCTTCCAGCCAGTAGTGGAGAGATTACCATGTGTACTTAAAGATACAAAGCACTTGTTGCAGGTCATAGAGGGGATTGAAATGGAAGGGGGTGAGACGCTGGTCACGGCTGATGTAGCATCTCTTTACACGAACATAAACCATGAAAAAGGCATTCAGGCCGTTAAATATTATATGGAAAAAGAGAGTGGAATGAGGAGGGATCAAATTGAATATATATTAAAATTGTTGAAATTTGCACTAGAAAAAAATTATTTCTGGCACGATGGGGTGTATTATAGACAGCACAAGGGGTGTGCTATGGGGGCGAGCTTCGCCCCAAGCCTTGCTAATATGTTTATGGGGATGTGGGAGGAACAAATTAATAATGGGGTGTATGCTAATAAGATTAAGATTTGGGTCAGATTTATAGATGACCTGTTTATTATTTGGAAGGGGGATGAAGCACTACTGGAAACATTCACTAATGAACTAAATCAAAATGATCAGAATATCACACTCACTGTGGAGAGTGATCCTAACAAAATCCACTTTCTTGACCTTGAAATGACCAGGATAGGAAATAAATTGTGTACAAAAAGCTATTTCAAAAGTACAGATAGAAATGGCTATATCTCTACAGATAGTAACCATCACCCTAAATGGGTTGGAAGTGTCCCTAAGGGACAATTCTTGCGCATGAGAAGGAATTGCACAACTGAGGAGGATTACATGCAGCAAAGCTCTTTACTCAAAGGGAGATTCATCGAAAGGGGATATGAGGGGGAGGAGCTGGACCAGATAATAGAAGAGATAGGCCAAAGGGATAGACAAGAACTTATATTTGGGGAGGGTGTCAAAAGGGGCGAGCAAGACCAACAGATTGCCCTTATAACTGATTACAATTCGCAGTATAGGAACTGGGAACGAATAGTCAAAAAACATTGGGGTATCTTGGGAACCGATTATATACTGAGGGGGGTTATACCTGATAGACCAAGGTTCATATATAGGAGGGCCCCAAACCTGAGGAATATCATGGTACCTAGCTGTGTGGAGCCACCAAAAAGAACGGAGAGATTGCAGGGATGGCAGGAGGGAGGCTTCTATCCATGCCGAAAATGCAAGGCATGTAGGGAATCCAACCCAGTTAAAACTAAAGAGGTAGTGTCTTATGTTAATGGAAAACGATTTAAAATTAAGCAGTTCATCACCTGTAATGATAAATATGTGATCTATGCACTATGGTGCCCATGTGGGTACCAATATGTGGGGAGGACCACGAGAACACTGAAGGAAAGAATGGGGGAGCATACAAGGAATGTCCAGAAAGGGAAACAGAATCATAGTGTGCCGGCACACTTTGGGGAACATCATGGATGTGACTCAAAAAATATGTCATTTTGTGCTCTAAAGAAAATTAAACCAGCTTGGAGGGGAACAGACATGCATAAAAGAATCTCACAGGAGGAAACCAGATTTATTTATGAGATGGGATCTTTAAGACCGGGGGGACTAAATATAGACATAGACTTAGTTTGTTTCTTGGGGGATGACTGATATAAATGAGAAATTAGGGTTAAGGGGGTAATAAGGGAGGGAGGTAATACTTTCACATTCATTATAGTACACTGCAGAAGTTACAGCTGCTTTGAGGTCAGTAAAGGTGTAGAGAAATATAGGGAGGATACAATAAACAAATTGACCCATAGAATCTATTTATGTAGGTGGATGTTTATATCGATAATGTGATTTTACATTAACAATTTATGTTTGTTGTCATACAAAATGTAATAGCGGGTTCTCCACCCAGGGATGGAAATTTTTATCCTGATCGCTCGCGCTGGATGCTGGCAAATAGGAGAATAGGACAGGATTTTAAATGAGTGCTGCCAGCGCTTGCGATTAGAAGCAAGAATATATGTTGATATTTTTACAGCGGCAGAGTTTTTTTCCCAAAAATACCTCCGGGATTGGATGATGGAAGGGGAGGGGGGTGGGTATGAAAAATCGCAAGCACTAATGGAGGCTAGATGGGAGGGTATAGTATAAAGCACTCTTGGCCAATGAAGGACCCAGCTCCTGATGAGTCATACCTTGTGACGAAACTAGTCGGGCGGGGCCTGATTTTGGCGTGGAGTGCTGTGAGCGAACGCACGCGGGGTTTCCTTAGCGGCTGTGCGCGCGGCAGCCGTTCTGTGAACTGACGCCCTATTGAGGGAGCCCACCAGCGGCCATCAATGCGGGGGAGAGCCCGTTAAAAAACTCATGCTGATGTTTTATGCGCAAAATTGTAAGTGCAATAAATTTTAGTAGTTTTAACAGTTTTTACGGTATTACGCTATGTGGAGTTTTTATTTGGAGGTTACATCTGACAAAAGCCCACGAGAATAGAAGTCAGGAACCATCTAATCTGATCGCAGTGGTCGAGGGTGACCCGGGAATAACCCCAGTGTCTGACTAAGACCTGAGTGAAGGTCTTAGTAAAGGGTGAGTCCCTTTCCATACTCGGGTGTGGTGGAGGTGTAGTGAATATAATAGCCCAGCAAGTGGGATGCAGCGGAGTATTGAACACTGAGTTGGAGTGGAACTACAAGAACTATTCAGTGGACTGGGTTGCGCTATATTATTGTTTATATATCTCCAATTCTTGGGCGCACTCCCCGTGGACTTACTCTTGTTGAACATTAAATTAACTTAGCTGTGTAACAATACTGTATATGGATTGCTGATGAATTGGTAGCATTTGTGTTCCTACAGTAGATTGTGTAGCGCTGTATAACTGCATATATTACTTTACCTTATTTAAATATTGGCGCACTGCCTGTGGGTTCACATTGTTGTTACAAACTGATTGTGTCATATTATATCTAGTTGTAGGTGGACTACCAAAATATATAAGACTGAAATATATATCTATGTTTTTGCACACTAACAAATATTAGATAAAGGATAGTGGCTGGTAGGTAGGTAGGTATAGTGGCCTGTAGGTAGGTATAGTGGCCTGTAGGTAGGTAGGTATAGTGTCCAATAAGTAGGTAGACCCCCCCCCCCCGTGCCTCATCTGCTCACCCCCACGGCCTCCTCCATCCCCTGTGCCTCCTCCTCTCACCCCTGCATAGGTATCTACTCACCTTTCCCGTGGATCGCAGAGCGGCAGACCTCTACGTTACTTCCCTGTTCCCTCTAGTGGCCGGACCGGCTTTTATTGATGACATCATTGTAAAAGCCGTCACTAGAGGGAACCAGGAAGTCAGTGAGAGGTCTGATGCTCTGCGCTCTGCGCTCCGCTCTGGATAGGTGAGCTGATACTAAGTATGCGGGTGGGCGGAGGAGGCGTGGGGGGGGGGGGGGTCGGAGGAGGACGAATGTGAGCGGCGGATGCGAGCGGCGGATGCGAGCGGCGGATGCGCGGCGATGCAGCGTTGGGATTCGGCGGATTCGTATAGTGGAAAATGGCGTCGGGATTCGAATCCACGAATCTCGAATATTTCCCAATATTCGAGGGATTCATGGATTCACCAGATTCGTCGTCCCATCCCTAGTCACTACAGTGTCTCTTTAACAATATGAAAAATCTTTCTCAAAAAATGTCTCAGTACTCGGAGGTCATTGTTTTCTCTACAGTCGCTCATTTATGCTGGGAATACACAATGAGATTTTTCAGCAGATTTTCTGTCCGATCGTTTTTCCAAATGATTTCCATTCGCTTCCATGAGAAATCGATCAGAAAAACAATCAACATCAGAATGGACCTGTCAGAAATTATCTTTCGAACATCTATCTCCCAAAAAATCTCATGGTGTATTCCCAGCATTAGACAAACAGTAGACTGCAAGTTTATTAGTGCTGAATGCTGGGTGTGGATCACTTTAAAAGCAGCCAAATACTTCTTAAACCATAAATAAATGAAAGTTTTAATTTATGATAAGTTAAAGAGAGTCTAAGAAATCAATTACTAGCTGCTCCAATGTGTGCAACATTCTGACCGTCCAGCAGCCTCGAAAGGCTTTTATTATCACTAATTATATAGTTTTGTGTTTATAAAGTACTATTTGTAAAACAGTGCCACCCAGGAGGCAACCTCAATAAGAGGGTCTGCTGTGATTATTGTCATTTAAAACAGTAGGAAAAAGCTAATCACAGCCTCTGTCCCAACATGTTTTATTCTAGCACAATACTTACAAAACATTGAAATTTTGTGAAATTGGATGGCAATGCAAAACAGAAACACGTCTTATTAACAGAAAACAGAGTGTCATCCCTTGTGATGTAAGTATGTATGCGTGGGTATAATGTTTCAATTAATATACTGGTTGAACTCGATGGACGTATGTCTTTTTTCAACCATAACTATGTAACTATGTAACCCACGGCAATGTTTTTAGATGGCAGCATTGTGGAGCCTGAAAGGGCACAAAGAAGACCCTTCGACCGACTTTGCAAAAATGTTGCCCAGTTTCATATCAGAGACAAGCTCTTTATTTATTTTTTTATTTTGGTGAGTTAGGATTTGGAAGCAATGTCACAAATTGGTTAGGTTGGACGCAGCGATGGTGGTAGAACTATCACTTTTCCGCTGTTCGCATTCTCGGTGAATTGTGAACATATGGCATGTTCGACCAGCCCCCTATACATCATCATGGAGTCAAAATTTGACCCCTTACCTCACATCAGCAGACACATGAAAGCCAATCAGCTAGCACCTCTTCCTATCCCTCGAACCCACCTATTAAAAAGCAGTTGTGGTGGCCATATTGGATTTATTCTCTGCTGGCTGCTGCCTGTTAGTAAGAGCAGGGTCAGCCTTGTTGCAGATAGGCATGGAAAGCATTAGCTAGGCCTGTGTTTTTGTTTCTCACTTGCTGTGAACGCACTAAAAACAGACCTTTTGAGGGCTAGTACATTGGTCTCCTGTGATTTTTTTTTGTGTGTGACACTCCACAGCCCACTGACTCCCAGAGCTGTGTGAACATTACTGCTGTTGCTACATTAAATTACAGGCACAGTACCACTTCAGTGCATTATTATTTCACTGTATTCTGATAGTACTATTGCATTTCTCTGTGTGTGACACTCCACAGCCCACAGCCAGAGATGTGTACACACTACTGCTATTATTGTTTCCTCATTAAGTTGCAGGCACATAACTACTCCAGTGTATTATTATTTCACTGTATTCTGTTAGTACTATTGCATTTCTCTGTGTGTGACAGTCCACAGCCCACTGACACCCAGAGCTGTGCACACTACTAATATTGTTGCTACATTAAGGTGCAGGCACAGTACCGCTCCGGTGCATTATTTGTAGGAATGTAATGTGATTTCTGTCCTTTAAGGATTAAAACCCAACTACATCAACTCCGTAATTTTTGGTGGGACTTTTGGCATGGATCTCCCTCTGGCATGCCACATTCCAGGTGTTAGACTCCTTGAAACAAATTTTTCATCAGTTTTGTGGCCAGAAACACTCTTTGTAGGTTTTACAATTTGCTTGCCTATTGAAGTCTATGGCGGTTTGCATGTTCGTAAATATTTGCGGAAGTTAGCGCTCCCTGTTCGCAAACGTAAAATTCTATGTTTGCGGCATCTCTAGTGCAAATGCGACATCACAGGCTAAGACTTGGATAGTATGAATCTGTACAGTTAACAAGCTGACACGTCATTGCATTTCAGCGGTTCAGGAACAGCAAAGTAACGATTTGCATATTCAGCATTGCTGCACTTTGATACTCCTCATATGTTCACTCCAACCTTAATAATCACAAATATCTTCTGTTTTGAGAAGGCAAAATTCTATTTTATATAGACAATGATCAGCAGCATTTTGTTGCTAATAATTTGTCATGAAATACTACACACATTCAATAAATTCTGCCAAACACTTTATACTAGTACTAATCCCCCTCCAGCCTCCACCCCAAGAAATCTCAAATGTCCTTTAGTCAGTTAACTTTCCTAAACTAACTTCTGAAACTATAAAAACCCTAAACTCACCTATAAGTATCAAAGAACTCTCTAAATCCATTAATAAACTACAAACTAAGCAGGACCCAGAGCCGGTCGGCTTTACTGCCACATACTGCCGAATACTATAAAAAATGTTAGGGTCTCTTAGCCTCCCTTCTAGTGAATGTTCGTAATCACTTAGGTAAGCATGATTGTCTCCATGTGGAATTCCTAGACACACACATTACCCTCACACCTAAAATTTGTCATGAAAATAAGGAAGATTTCTGAAATCCAAGCCTGATTAATTCACATAAGGGTCAGGTGGTCGGTCCACATTACTTGTGGACAGATGGGTATTTTTGTAGGCCACCAACACTCTTGCTCACCTGAACACTATTTCCATTAGCAGTGAAAGGCTCAGCACCTCTAATGCACTTTGCAAAATAATCCGAAGATAGGAGCGGCTGGGTGCATCCAGTTAAAAAAGACCTTTATTGTAAATACATTAAAATTGCTACATGAAGACAACAGCAACAGTTGACCAGGAGAGAGAGAGGGACTAGCATGAAAAGATTGTCAATTGTCATTGTTGACAATCTTTTCATGCTAGTCCCTCTCTCTCCTGGTCAACTTTTGCTGTTGTTTTCATGTAGCAATTTTAATGCATTTACAATAAAGGTCTTTTTTTAACTGGATGTGCCCAGCCGCTCCTATCTTCGGATTATTTGGCTTGGTTGAACTGTTTTGGGCTAGGAGCACTCCGGAGAGACCCAGCCAAGTGGTCCTGTGCACATCTTCTCTTATGCGTGTTGCCTCTAATGCACTTTTTATGAGCTCCAGGAGCAGGGCACTTCTCTTGGATGGTCCTCATCAAGTTAAGTCATATTATGGTTAGCATGGCCGTTTCTACCACCGTGCGGACTGTGCGATCGCACTGAGCGCAGGCTGGCAGGTTAAGGAAGGAGGGCGCAGGATAGAGGACACTGCTAGGGAGCGGTGCAGCTGCTCCATTCCCCTGCCCCGCCTCCAGTCTCCTTGCCAGTGGTGCTCAGCAGAGCTCGAATATTCGAGTAGCTCGAATATTCGAGCTCTTTTTCAGCTATTCGAGCTCGGTATTCGAGCTCCGAATAGCTGGAGCTATTCGAATGGGCTATCCGAGTACACTCGAATAGCCCATTCACTATTCGAGCTATTCGAGCAACCCGGCGCTATTCGAGCTCGGTACCGAGCTCGAATAGCGTCATAGCCCAGATTGATGTCCTTAGAGCCAATCAGAGGGCTCCCAGGCCCTCTGACGGCAGCCAATCACAGAGGGGGACCCTGGCCAGCCCCTACCCTATAAATAGCGGCCGCCATGTTACGTTTCTCCGTGCTTGCCTGAGACTTGTACAGAGAGAGAGTTGCTCCTTTGTGCTTTGGCTTAGCAAGAGCTCTATTGTGGTCATTTACCTAGCGTTTTTGCTCACATACACCTCCTATACACACCTATATTGTTGTTAGTTAGTTAGACATTGTATTTTAGTTAGTAGCTTGTGTGATACATTAGAGACAGGCAGCTGCTGCAAGCTTACAGGTTTAGGCCTCAGGGGGGCCTTGCCTCTGTGGGCAGCTGTCCTCTGTTTATTTCTCTCATCTATACCAGTATTTCTGCTGTCCTTTACTAATAGTATTGTAGTTATACTGTACTAGGAGTAGGACACTCACTGACTGTCACTGTTTATAGGCTACTAGCTAGCTCCTGCGTGTGTGCACTCACTCACTGTCTGTGTGTACACACACTCTATTTCCTTCTGATTACTGATAGATTATTGTTAGTTAGTTGTACTTACTTACTACTTACTCTTACTGTACCCGTAGGGACACTCACTGTCACTGTTCATATAGGCTACTAGCTCCTGCGTGTGCGCACTGCACTCACTGTCTGAGTGTACACACACAACACACACTCTATTTCCTTCTGATCGCTGATTGATTATCGTAATTAGTTAGTTCTACTTACTGTTACTACTTACTCTTACTGTACTAGGAGTCTAGGACACTCAGTCACTGTCCATAGGCTACTAGCTCCTGCGTGCGTGCACTCACTGTCTGAGTGTACACACACAACACACACTCTATTTCCTTCTGATTGCTGATTGATTATCGTAATTAGTTAGTTCTACTTACTTACTGTTACTACTTACTCTTACTGTACTAGGAGTCTAGGACACTCAGTCACTGTGTTCATAGGCTACTAGCTCCTGCGTGCGTGCACTCACTGTCTGAGTGTACACACACAACACACACTCTATTTCCTTCTGATCGCTGATTGATTATTGTAATTAGTTAGTTCTACTTACTGTTACTAATTACTCTTGCTGTACTAGGAGTCTAGGACACTCAGTCACTGTCCATAGGCTACTAGCTCCTGCGTGCGTGCACTCACTGTCTGAGTGTACACACACCACCCACACTCTATTTCCTTCTGATCGCTGATTGATTATTGTAATTAGTTAGTTGTACTTACTGTTACTACTTACTTTTACTGTACTAGGAGTCTAGGACACTCAGTCACTGTCCATAGGCTACTAGCTCCTGCGTGCGTGCACTCACTGTCTGAGTGTACACACACCACCCACACTCTATTTCCTTCTGATCGCTGATTGATTATTGTAATTAGTTAGTTCTACTTACTGTTACTACTTACTCTTACTGTACTAGGAGTCTAGGACACTCAGTCACTTTGTTCATAGGCTACTAGCTCCTGCGTGCGTGCACTCACTGTCTGAGTGTACACACACAACACACACTCTATTTCCTTCTGATCGCTGATTGATTATCGTAATTAGTTAGTTGTACTTACTGTTACTACTTACTCTTACTGTACTAGGAGTCTAGGACACTCAGTCACTGTCCATAGGCTACTAGCTCCTGCGTGCGTGCACTCACTGTCTGAGTGTACACACACCACCCACACTCTATTTCCTTCTGATCGCTGATTGATTATTGTAATTAGTTAGTTCTACTTACTGTTACTACTTACTCTTACTGTACTAGGAGTCTAGGACACTCAGTCACTGTGTTCATAGGCTACTAGCTCCTGCGTGCGTGCACTCACTGTCTGAGTGTACACACACCCACACTCCATTTCCTTCTGATCGCTGATTGATTATTGTAATTAGTTAGTTCTACTTACTGTTACTACTTACTCTTACTGTACTAGGAGTCTAGGACACTCAGTCACTGTCCATAGGCTACTAGCTCCTGCGTGCGTGCACTCACTGTCTGAGTGTACACACACCACCCACACTCTATTTCCTTCTGATCGCTGATTGATTATTGTAATTAGTTAGTTCTACTTACTGTTACTACTTACTCTTACTGTACTAGGAGTCTAGGACACTCAGTCACTGTGTTCATAGGCTACTAGCTCCTGCGTGCGTGCACTCACTGTCTGAGTGTACACACACCCACACTCCATTTCCTTCTGATCGCTGATTGATTATTGTAATTAGTTAGTTCTACTTACTGTTACTACTTACTCTTACTGTACTAGGAGTCTAGGACACTCAGTCACTGTCCATAGGCTACTAGCTCCTGCGTGCGTGCACTCACTGTCTGAGTGTACACACACAACACACACTCTATTTCCTTCTGATCGCTGATTGATTATTGTAATTAGTTAGTTCTACTTACTGTTACTACTTACTCTTACTGTACTAGGAGTCTAGGACACTCAGTCACTGTCCATAGGCTACTAGCTCCTGCGTGCGTGCACTCACTGTCTGAGTGTACACACACAACACACACTCTATTTCCTTCTGATTGCTGATTGATTATCGTAATTAGTTAGTTCTACTTACTTACTGTTACTACTTACTCTTACTGTACTAGGAGTCTAGGACACTCAGTCACTGTGTTCATAGGCTACTAGCTCCTGCGTGCGTGCACTCACTGTCTGAGTGTACACACACAACACACACTCTATTTCCTTCTGATCGCTGATTGATTATTGTAATTAGTTAGTTCTACTTACTGTTAATAATTACTCTTGCTGTACTAGGAGTCTAGGACACTCAGTCACTGTCCATAGGCTACTAGCTCCTGCGTGCGTGCACTCACTGTCTGAGTGTACACACACCACCCACACTCTATTTCCTTCTGATCGCTGATTGATTATTGTAATTAGTTAGTTCTACTTACTGTTACTACTTACTCTTACTGTACTAGGAGTCTAGGACACTCAGTCACTGTGTTCATAGGCTACTAGCTCCTGCGTGCGTGCACTCACTGTCTGAGTGTACACACACCACCCACACTCTATTTCCTTCTGATCGCTGATTGATTATTGTAATTAGTTAGTTGTACTTACTGTTACTACTTACTCTTACTGTACTAGGAGTCTAGGACACTCAGTCTCTGTGTTCATAGGCTACTAGCTCCTGCGTGCGTGCACTCACTGTCTGAGTGTACACACACCCACACTCCATTTCCTTCTGATCGCTGATTGATTATTGTAATTAGTTAGTTCTACTTACTGTTACTACTTACTCTTACTGTACTAGGAGTCTAGGACACTCAGTCACTGTCCATAGGCTACTAGCTCCTGCGTGCGTGCACTCACTGTCTGAGTGTACACACACCACCCACACTCTATTTCCTTCTGATCGCTGATTGATTATTGTAATTAGTTAGTTCTACTTACTGTTACTACTTACTCTTACTGTACTAGGAGTCTAGGACACTCAGTCACTGTGTTCATAGGCTACTAGCTCCTGCGTGCGTGCACTCACTGTCTGAGTGTACACACACCCACACTCCATTTGCTTCTGATCGCTGATTGATTATTGTAATTAGTTAGTTCTACTTACTGTTACTACTTACTCTTACTGTACTAGGAGTCTAGGACACTCAGTCACTGTCCATAGGCTACTAGCTCCTGCGTGCGTGCACTCACTGTCTGAGTGTACACACACAACACACACTCTATTTCCTTCTGATCGCTGATTGATTATTGTAATTAGTTGGTTCTACTTACTGTTACTACTTACTCTTACTGTACTAGGAGTCTAGGACACTCAGTCACTGTCCATAGGCTACTAGCTCCTGCGTGCGTGCACTCACTGTCTGAGTGTACACACACAACACACACTCTATTTCCTTCTGATTGCTGATTGATTATCGTAATTAGTTAGTTCTACTTACTTACTGTTACTACTTACTCTTACTGTACTAGGAGTCTAGGACACTCAGTCACTGTGTTCATAGGCTACTAGCTCCTGCGTGCGTGCACTCACTGTCTGAGTGTACACACACCCACACTCCATTTGCTTCTGATCGCTGATTGATTATTGTAATTAGTTAGTTCTACTTACTATTACTACTTACTCTTACTGTACTAGGAGTCTAGGACACTCAGTCACTGTCCATAGGCTACTAGCTCCTGCGTGCGTGCACTCACTGTCTGAGTGTACACACACCACCCACACTCTATTTCCTTCTGATCGCTGATTGATTATTGTAATTAGTTAGTTGTACTTACTGTTACTACTTACTCTTACTGTACTAGGAGTCTAGGACACTCAGTCACTGTCCATAGGCTACTAGCTCCTGCGTGCGTGCACTCACTGTCTGAGTGTACACACACCACCCACACTCTATTTCCTTCTGATCGCTGATTGATTATTGTAATTAGTTAGTTCTACTTACTGTTACTACTTACTCTTACTGTACTAGGAGTCTAGGACACTCAGTCACTGTGTTCATAGGCTACTAGCTCCTGCGTGCGTGCACTCACTGTCTGAGTGTACACACACAACACACACTCTATTTCCTTCTGATCGCTGATTGATTATCGTAATTAGTTAGTTGTACTTACTGTTACTACTTACTCTTACTGTACTAGGAGTCTAGGACACTCAGTCACTGTCCATAGGCTACTAGCTCCTGCGTGCGTGCACTCACTGTCTGAGTGTACACACACCACCCACACTCTATTTCCTTCTGATCGCTGATTGATTATTGTAATTAGTTAGTTCTACTTACTGTTACTACTTACTCTTACTGTACTAGGAGTCTAGGACACTCAGTCACTGTGTTCATAGGCTACTAGCTCCTGCGTGCGTGCACTCACTGTCTGAGTGTACACACACCACCCACACTCTATTTCCTTCTGATCGCTGATTGATTATTGTAATTAGTTAGTTGTACTTACTGTTACTACTTACTCTTACTGTACTAGGAGTCTAGGACACTCAGTCACTGTGTTCATAGGCTACTAGCTCCTGCGTGCGTGCACTCACTGTCTGAGTGTACACACACCCACACTCCATTTCCTTCTGATCGCTGATTGATTATTGTATTTAGTTAGTTCTACTTACTGTTACTACTTACTCTTACTGTACTAGGAGTCTAGGACACTCAGTCACTGTCCATAGGCTACTAGCTCCTGCGTGCGTGCACTCACTGTCTGAGTGTACACACACCACCCACACTCTATTTCCTTCTGATCGCTGATTGATTATTGTAATTAGTTAGTTCTACTTACTGTTACTACTTACTCTTACTGTACTAGGAGTCTAGGACACTCAGTCACTGTGTTCATAGGCTACTAGCTCCTGCGTGCGTGCACTCACTGTCTGAGTGTACACACACCCACACTCCATTTCCTTCTGATCGCTGATTGATTATTGTAATTAGTTAGTTCTACTTACTGTTACTACTTACTCTTACTGTACTAGGAGTCTAGGACACTCAGTCACTGTCCATAGGCTACTAGCTCCTGCGTGCGTGCACTCACTGTCTGAGTGTACACACACCACCCACACTCTATTTCCTTCTGATCGCTGATTGATTATTGTAATTAGTTAGTTCTACTTACTGTTACTACTTACTCTTACTGTACTAGGAGTCTAGGACACTCAGTCACTGTGTTCATAGGCTACTAGCTCCTGCGTGCGTGCACTCACTGTCTGAGTGTACACACACCCACACTCCATTTCCTTCTGATCGCTGATTGATTATTGTAATTAGTTAGTTCTACTTACTGTTACTACTTACTTTTACTGTACTAGGAGTCTAGGACACTCAGTCACTGTCCATAGGCTACTAGCTCCTGCGTGCGTGCACTCACTGTCTGAGTGTACACACACCACCCACACTCTATTTCCTTCTGATCGCTGATTGATTATTGTAATTAGTTAGTTCTACTTACTGTTACTACTTACTCTTACTGTACTAGGAGTCTAGGACACTCAGTCACTGTGTTCATAGGCTACTAGCTCCTGCGTGCGTGCACTCACTGTCTGAGTGTACACACACTAAATTTACTTGTGATTACTACTGATTATTGTAACTGCTAGTTGTACTTCCTGACTGTTACTACTTACTTACTGTACTAGGGGACACTCACTCAGTCACCTCACCAACCAACCCACTCCATTAAAGTACCCCACTTTTCACCCGCCCTTTTAAAAAACTTTTGTCTATACGCCCAAAACATTGAAGATGTCTGGAAGTGGCAGCCAGCGCGGTTTGGGCAAGGGCAAGGGCAGCAAGGGAATCAGGAGGAGAGGGAGCAGCATTGTGGCAAGCCGCGGCCGCGGGCGTGCCACCATGCACAGTTCCGCAGCAGCAGCAGCGTCAGTGGCTAACATTCCTCCCATAGCCACTGGCCGTGGACGCCTTGGGCGCCGCCCAGCAGGAGCATCTGCAACTCACGCTGCAGAGACACAGCAGCAGCAGCGTGTAGCACCTGCTCCCATTTTCCTCCAGCCGGGTCGGAAACGTCCCATTGAGGAAAAGGATGCAGACACTGTGGTGCAACTCATGACGGAGGATGAGCAGCCCGCCATCAGCTCTGCATCCGAGGCCTCCACCCTCACCACCACCACCACCACCACCCCTGTTCGCAGCAGCCGCCCAGCAGGGCCTGGGGAGGAGGCCAGTTCACCGTCAGTTGGCGACCTGTCATTCAGCAGTCTTTTGACCCCAGGCATCATGAGTCAATTGTCTGCTGTTGTTGGCGATTTTGAGGAGGAGATGCTGATGGGCACTTTGGGGGATGAGGGATTGGACAGCAAGACTGTGGCGACAGTCAAGCAGCCCATCCATGCATCAGGAGAGGAGTTTGGGGGGTCCTCATCCCAGCAGGACATGTTTCAGGAGGGGGAGGATGATGATGACCCGGTGACAGACAGAGACTGGGTGCCACCACCTCCAGGGGATGTCGTCCTCAGCAGCTCTGAGGAGGAGGAGGAGGATGCTCTTGTGGGCCTTGCAAGGAGGCGCATCATTGCAAGCATTGGCAGCAGCAGTAGGCAGGTCCCACAGCCTGCTGGTGTCTCAGGCTCAGCAGCAGCAGCAGCAGCATCTGCCAGTACCACCACCAGCCGCACCCAAGCCCCCCCCCCCCAACCACCACAGGGAGACAGGCAGCAGCGCTTCCATGCCGTAGGGGGATGTTTAAGTCACCAATCTGGTGATATTTCACCATGCCCACTGTGTACAGCAAGTACGCCACTTGCAACCACTGTCAGCGGAAGTTGAGCAGAGGTGCAGACCCCTTAAAGTTCTGCACCAGCTCGCTCATCAACCACCTTGCGGCTAAACATTTCCACCAGCATGAGGAGTTCCAGAGGCTGAAGGCATCTGGTGCTGGCAGTGGCACCACACCCATCACTGCACAGCCTTCAGCAGCAGCAGCAGCAACAGCAGCCACCCGCCCTCCTGCTCCTCCAGCAGCACCAGCAGGAGTGCGGAAACGCACTGCTCCTCCCCCCTCTGCAACTCCTGCCGCCGACACTGAGGCCTGTTCTGGCAGCCAGTCCTCAGTGGCCTCCTCTGCTGTGTCTGCTGATTCCCGTGTCAGCAAAAGGCCACGCCAGAGCCTTTTGAGCGAGTCCTTCCAGGGGGTGGTTAGGGCTCTGCCTCCCAGCAGCCGTCGCGTGCGGCAGCTGAACGGCTTGCTGGCACGGGCCATGTGCTCCCAACTCCTGCCGTACACGCTCGTGCAGGAGGGGAGCGACATTCGTGCGCTGCTTGCTTGCGCAGCCCCAGACTGGCAGCTCCCCAGCAGACACTTCTTTGCCCGCAAGGCCATTCCTGCACTGCACCGCTTTGTGATGGCCAATGTGGAGCGAGGGCTGGAGCACGCGATTGGTGAAAGGGTCCACGTCACCATGGACTCCTGGAGCAGCCGCTTCGGGACAGGCCGCTACCTGTCCTTCACTGTCCACTGGGTCAGCTTGGTGGAAGGGGGTGAGGATGGGAGAGCAGCAGCGGGCACAGCAGCAGCAGCAACACAGTGGGTGGTGCCACCCCGCAGGGTCAGGGGAACTGCAGCAGGTTCCTCCGATCCTCTGCCATCCTCCGGCACACCTGGCCAAACCCCCCGCCTCAGCAGCAGCGTGAAGGCCCGCCACTGCCAAGCGCTGCTGCACTTGGTCAGCCTTGGGAAGACCAAGCTGACGGCAACCCATGTGTTGGCCAAACTCCAGGAGCAGGAGAGGATTTGGCTGACCCCCAGAGGCCTCAGAGTCGGAGAGGTGGTGGCCGACAATGGGGCCAATCTGGTTGCCGCAATAGACAGGGGAAACCTGACCCACATCCCCTGTCTTGCCCACGTGCTGAACCTGGTGGTGCAGAAGTTCCTGCGCACCTACCAGGGGATGGGCGAACTGCTGGAAACGGCAAGGAATGTTGTGCGTCACTTCCGGCGCTCGGCTGCAGCCTGTGCGAGCCTGGAAGACGTGCAAAAGGAGCAGGATCTGCCACGCCATCGGCTGATCCTTGACGTTCCGACTCGCTGGAACTCCACCCTGGCGATGTTGGAGCGTCTAGTTGAACAGAGGCGCGCTGTCAAACAGTACCTTGCCCTGGCCACTGTTTCCGCCGCTCAGAGAAGGGACAAGACCAGCAACATCCCGTCCATCGTCCCCGATGATGACTGGAGGCACATGCAGCAGGTGTGCTTTGTGCTGGCTCCCTTCCTGCAGGCCACAAACATGGTGAGCAGGGACCATGCTATGGTCTGCGAGTGGGTGCCCCTGGTTTCTCTGCTGAACAGGGCCCTCGATGCTTTGCTGGAACAGGGAGCGGCAGCCTTGGACCAGCAGGAGCGGCAACCAGCTGCGCAGTCCACCTCTGAGGGGGAGGAGGAGGAGGACTTGGTGGAGGTCCCTGACCTGGCTGCTGATGAGGGGGATCAGCACAGCGCAGCTGAGTTGGTGCGGGGGTGGAGAGAGGATGAGGCGGCAGAGGAGGAGGATGAGGACAGCACTGACGTCGATGTGCCAGCAGACGTGGCCCGCCTCTTCCCAATGGCAGCGCACATGCTGACGTGCCTGCGCAGGGACCCCAGGGTGATCCAGATGAAGCAGAGGGAGGACATCTGGATCAGCATGATGTTGGACCCACGCCTCAAGGGGAAGTTGAGCCAGTTCCTGCCGCCTGCAGGAGGAGACCCAGCGCAACAAATAAGGAGCTTGCAGCAGGCCCTTGTTGAGCGCTTGGAGGAAGCCTTCCCCCAGCCTTCCACCCCCACTGTCCAGCAGCCAGCACAGAGGCAGCAGCAGGTGCCTGCATCCAGCAGCAGCAAGCGCCCCACAGACCTGCTGTCTCTCAGCCACGAGCTCTACAGGACTGTAGAGGCTCCGGCAGCAGTGACTAGAGAGGAGATGCATGCAGCAGCATCCTCCTCCGGTCACAGCCAGCGCCTGACCCGCATGGTGGCTGACTACATGGGGTCGTACAGCGGGCTTGACAGCGATGCCCCTGTTGATCCCATGGAGTATTGGGTCAAGCGCATGGAGATCTGGAGCGAGCTGGCGCAGTACGCCCTGGAAGTGCTGTCCTGCCCCCCTTCCAGCGTGCTGTCCGAGCGCTGCTTCAGTGCAGCTGGTGGCGTGGTCACCGAGAAACGCTCACGTCTGTCTCACAAGTCTGTGGACAGACTGACGTTTCTCAAGATGAACCAGGCGTGGGTGGAAGGCGAGTTCCTGGCCCCTGTTGTCGGCGAGAGGGGGACATGAACTGGCTGCCGGAACCATCGTTAATGTGCCTTACCACCCTTTACCACCTCCTGGCTCCTGCTCACTAAGCCAGCCTGGTTCACTTTGACTATTACGTCGCCTGCAGCCACACATTTTACACCTACAGTGGGCTGCTGTGTACTGCCCTTCTGCTGTCTGTCTGTGTTTCCCACTGCCAGGGTACACAGAATTACCTTCTTCTGCTGCCACTCTGCCACCAGCTATTACGTCAAACAATAGCTATATTGGTTGTAAAACCAAAAACCAAAAAACCATAAAAAAAAAAAAAGGTTTAATTTTTCTGAGGTGCCCGGGTTGAAAACTGTGTTGTCCCAGTTGTGTATTGGACACAATGTGGGCTGCACGACCGCTGTCTGGGACCTCCTGTTGTGTTTATTTACAGCCCTGGTATCACCGCTAGGTACCAGGGCTATTATGTCACGCTGCCTACCTGCTGCCACACTCACACTGCTCCTCCATACCTCCTCCTGCTGCTGCTGCTGCTGCTGTCTGTCTGTGTTTCCCACTGCCAGGGTACACAGATGATTTACCTTCTGCTGCCACTCTGCCACCAGCTATTACGTCAAACAATAGCTGCTCGCCTACTCCTCCATTCCTCCTCCTGCTGCTGCTGTCTGTCTGTGTTTCCCACTGCCAGGGTACACAGAATTACCTTCTTCTGCTGCCACTCTGCCACCAGCTATTACGTCAAACAATAGCTATATTGGTTGCAAAACCAAAACCAAACAAACCATTAAAAAAAAAAAAAAGGTTTAATTTTTCTGAGGTGCCCGGGTTGAAAACTGTGTTGTCCCAGTTGTGTATTGGACACAATGTGGGCTGCACGACCGCTGTCTGGGACCTCCTGTTGTGTTTATTTACAGCCCTGGTATCACCGCTAGGTACCAGGGCTATTATGTCACGCTGCCTACCTGCTGCCACACTCACACTGCTCCTCCATACCTCCTCCTGCTGCTGCTGCTGCTGCTGTCTGTCTGTGTTTCCCACTGCCAGGGTACACAGATGATTTACCTTCTGCTGCCACTCTGCCACCAGCTATTACGTCAAACAATAGCTGCTCGCCTACTCCTCCATTCCTCCTCCTGCTGCTGCTGTCTGTCTGTGTTTCCCACTGCCAGGGTACACAGAATTACCTTCTTCTGCTGCCACTCTGCCACCAGCTATTACGTCAAACAATAGCTATATTGGTTGCAAAACCAAAACCAAACAAACCATTAAAAAAAAAAAAAAGGTTTAATTTTTCTGAGGTGCCCGGGTTGAAAACTGTGTTGTCCCAGTTGTGTATTGGACACAATGTGGGCTGCACGACCGCTGTCTGGGACCTCCTGTTGTGTTTATTTACAGCCCTGGTATCACCGCTAGGTACCAGGGCTATTATGTCACGCTGCCTACCTGCTGCCACACTCACACTACTCCTCCATACCTCCTCCTGCTGCTGCTGCTGCTGTCTGTCTGTGTTTCCCACTGCCAGGGTACACTACACAGATGATTTACCTTCTGCTGCCACTCTGCCACCAGCTATTACGTCAAACAATAGCTGCTCACATTCCTCCTCCATTCCTCCTCCTGCTGCTGCTTTCTGTCTGTGTTTCCCACTGCCAGGGTACACAGAATTACCTTCTTCTGCTGCCACTCTGCCACCAGCTATTACGTCAAACAATAGCTATATTGGTTGCAAAACCAAAACCAAACAAACCATAAAAAAAAAAAAAGGTTTAATTTTTCTGAGGTGCCCGGGTTGAAAACTGTGTTGTCCCAGTTGTGTATTGGACACAATGTGGGCTGCACGACCGCTGTCTGGGACCTCCTGTTGTGTTTATTTACAGCCCTGGTATCACCGCTAGGTACCAGGGCTATTATGTCACGCTGCCTACCTGCTGCCACACTCACACTACTCCTCCATACCTCCTCCTGCTGCTGCTGCTGCTGTCTGTCTGTGTTTCCCACTGCCAGGGTACACTACACAGATGATTTACCTTCTGCTGCCACTCTGCCACCAGCTATTACGTCAAACAATAGCTGCTCACATTACTCCTCCATTCCTCCTCCTGCTGCTGCTGTCTGTCTGTGTTTCCCACTGCCAGGGTACACAGAATTACCTTCTTCTGCTGCCACTCTGCCACCAGCTATTACGTCAAACAATAGCTATATTGGTTGCAAAACCAAAACCAAACAAACCATTAAAAAAAAAAAAAAGGTTTAATGTTTCTGAGGTGCCCGGGTTGAAAACTGTGTTGTCCCAGTTGTGTATTGGACACAATGTGGGCTGCACGACCGCTGTCTGGGACCTCCTGTTGTGTTTATTTACAGCCCTGGTATCACCGCTAGGTACCAGGGCTATTATGTCACGGCGAGCTGCCTGCCTCATTGACTGCCTGCTGCCACACACTCATCCTCCTCCTCCTGCTGCTGAATTTACCTCCTGCTGTCTTTGTGTTTCCACTGCCAGGGAGCACATACAATGGCGCTTCCAACATGCGTGCGCCCACCAGCTATTTGTTACGCTCAAAAATAGCTGCATTTCTTTAAAAAAAAAATTGAAAAGAGAAATACGTGAAGAAGAAGAAGACGATATTGAAAAAGAAGGAGAAGGAGAAGATGAAGAAGAAGAAGAAGATGAAGAAGATGAAGAAGATGAAGAAGATGAAGAAGATGAAGAAGAAGAAGAAGAAGAAGAAGAAGAAGAAGAAGAAGAAGAAGAAGAAGAAGAAGAAGAAGAAGAAGAAGAAGAAGAAGAAGAAGATGAAGAAGAAGAAGAAGATGAAGAAGAAGAAGATGAAGAAGATGAAGATGAAGAAGAAGAAGAAGATGAAGAAGATGAAGATGAAGAAGAAGATGATGAAGAAGAAGAAGAAGATGATGAAGAAGAAGAAGAAGAAGAAGAAGATGAAGAAGAAGAAGAAGAAGAAGAAGACAATATAGAAGAAGAAGAAGATGATATAGAAGAAGAAGATCTAGAAGAAGAAGAAGAAAGATAAAGAAGAAGAAGAACAAGTATATACAGTAACACTACTGAACAAAATTAAGGACACAACTTATCTTTCCACATTTTTTTTTAAAGGAACATCCCCACATAATCACTTGCTGTTGTTACTTGGAAAAAAAGATGTTTCTTGCATCATTCACCCTCAAAACAAGTGTTGGAAGCTATTTAAGGCCAATTCGAATAGTCAGCTCGAATAGTGAGCTCGAATACCGACTCGAATAGTGAGCTCGAAGTCCGAGGTCGAATCGAATAGTAAAAATTATTCGACTCGAATATTCGACTGACCTCGAATAATTTACTATTCGAATTCGACCTAACTCGAATTTTGAAAAGGGGTATTTGAGCATCACTACTCCTAGCTGTTTTGATGGCTCCATCTTCCCCCGCAGTACATGTTAACACATAAACTCCGCCCCCCCATCGGAGCCTTCCGATAGGTGCCAGGGGGAAGAATCCACATCTGATTGCCAAGAATGGTCTAGCCCTGTCCCCCGGACAAGCGACAGAAAGCTTGTGGGAGATTCAAAGTGCAGAGGAATGGTGCTGTCCTCCTCCGGTGCAGGGAACACGTGACCACGTCGTAGGAGAAGTTATGCAGGAGCCTGGCTGGACATGGGATTCTAGTAAGATTCTCTACCACACCCCCTCCTGCACCCAGAATGCCCCCCTCCCAAGTACCCTCAATGTGCCCTCAGTCTCTCCCTCACCCCCTCCTGCATCCAGAATGCCCCCCTCCCAAGTATCCTCAATGTGCCCTCAGTCTCTCCCTCACCCCCTTCTGCATCCAGAATGCCCCCCTCCCAAGTACCCTCAATGTGCCCTCAGTCTCTCCCTCACCCCCTCCTGCATCCAGAATGCCCCCCTCCCAAGTACCCTCAATGTGCCCTCAGTCTCTCCCTCACCCTCTCCTGCACCCAGAATGCCCCCCTCCCAAGTACCCTCAATGTGCCCTCAGTCTCTCCCTCACCCCCTCCTGCACCCAGAATGCCCCCCTCCCAAGTACCCTCAATGTGCCCTCAGTCTCTCCTCACCCCCTCCTGCATCCAGAATGCCCCCTCCCAAGTACCCTCAATGTGCCCTCACTCTTCCCCCTCCCAGCACCCCCTAATGTGCCCTCAGTTCCTCCCCAGCCCCCTCGGTCGCACTCTCAGCTCCTCCCCAGCCCCCTCGGTCGCACTCTCAGCTCCTCCCCAGCCCCCTCGGTCGCACTCTCAGCTCCTCCCCAGCCCCCCGGTCGCACTCTGTTCCTCCCCAGCCCCCTCGGTCTCTCTCAGTTCCTCCCCAGCCCCCCTGGTTGTGCACCGATTCCCTCCCCAGCCCCCACTCAGTCCCTCACCTGCCCCCTTGGTCGTGCACTCATTCCCTCCCCAGCACTCTAGGTCGTAAATTTGATGTGAGGAAATATTTTTCAATGGGCAAACGCTGACTAAATAGTTTATAAATTAATACTGTGTTAATACTGACATGTTTTTAAATGATCGATTATTTAGTATTTATATAGCGCCAACATCTTCCGCAGTGCAGTACTTAGTACATTGTCTTGTCACTTAACTGTCCCTCGGAGGAGCTCACAATCTAACCCCTACCATAGTCATATGTCTATGTATGTATTGTGTAGTGTATGTATCGTAGTCTAGGGCCAATTTTTAGAGGAAAGCCAATCAACGTATCTGTATGATTTTAAACCCACAAGTAAGAATATTTAACTTTTGCAGCGCGTTATCAATAATGAATCTGCTCTATATACTCCTATGGCCTAGAAATAGCATACGAAAGATAATGGCACGGGAGACTTGTGCGCAGGAGAGGAATCGACGCGGGAGACTTGGCGCAGGATACAGCCGGTATGTGGCTGATCCTGCTGCTGCACGAGTCCCGGCCGTATTAAATACTATTCCCCCTCCAGGCCGCCATGGATGGTGGGGAATGAAATAATTCGGCTTCCAGCAATTGCTGGTGGCTGAATTACAGTGCTTTAAAAGTAACTTCAGCTCTGTCTTCTGACGGCGCCGAAGTTACTCCCTGTGCGCCGCTACAGCCGTAATTCCTATTACGGCCTATGGTGGCGCACTGGCGCCGCTTGCGTCCAAATCTCCTGCGCTGGGTTCAGCGCGTTCGCTAGAATTAAGCCCCAGGAGGGGGGGGGGGGGGGGAAGCAGAGCATGTGGGGGAGGGGGGGGCGTATTTTTTGACACTCGCCCCTGGAGAAATTTAACCTAGAAACTGCAGTGATGGTTAGTCATGCAAAGGTTGTTAATGTTCTCATTTCAAGGGTTGTTGCAAATGATAGCTTTATCAAAAGCTAGGTTTTAAAGATACCCATACAAAGATCCTGCAAACAGACCTAGTGGCTGGTAATAGCTGTTCTCATGTACTTTGATGAGGACATCTGCCTTGGCTGTAAAGTGATGTTTTCTGTGATGGTGTCCTCTTGTTTTTACATACTTTAATTTCTCTTCCAGGTTTTTGCAGTCATAACAGTTACCAGCCCCTCCTACTATGCCTGACTCACAGCATGTAAATAAAAAAGGCACCTTTCTTTTTGAATGCTTGTTGTGCCTTTTTGGCCTACACCTGACCACAAACATTGACCCTCTTAGATTTCCTTCCTTGCCTACCTGCTGCTTCCTTCCTTTTCCACCCCCCCCCCCCCCCACCTCTTAGTACTATCATCTACAGCCTTTCAAAAAAAAGACATGTTGTTCATACGACCAACTAAGGCATGGCAGGTTTATAACACATGACAATGCCACTGATCAGTGGCCTTGTTGAGCTGAAAAGCAGGCATGGTAATTTTATCACAGCTGTGATCTTTTCGCATGATACATTTTCTTACATGTATCCCTTTTCATTTATTGTTTAATTAAAAGTTGTTTTAGCTTGTAAATTTTCCCCTTTGAAAAACCTTGTTGTTTTTTCACGTCAATATTTAGTTCTTAAAGGACACATCCAAGGACTGCAAAAATAACATAATCCACTTACCTGGGGCTTTCACCAGTCCCTGCCAGCTGTCCTGTGCCTATCCCGCAGCTCTGCTCCATGTTCGTGGTCAGGGGGTCCCCTCATGCGCAAGGCGCTGACTGTGCCTGCACTAGACGCTCTCAGAGTCGCCCTGATGTCATCCGGAGTGTACTGCGCAGGTGCGGTAGATCTGTGCCTGCGCAGAACAGCCCGGATGACGTCAGCGCAACTCAGAGAGCCACACAGTGAAACACAGGAAGATTCCGGAGGGTACTGACCTGGCGAGGTCGGCCTCTGCACTGTAGGGGACCAGGAGCCAGCGGAGCTGTCGTGAGGGCACAGGTCAGTTGCCATGGGCTGGAGGAAGCCCGAATTAAGTGGATTTCTTTTTTTTTTTTTTTCTCGGACCTTCCCTTTAAGTGGAGGTTAATGATTGTTATTTCTATTGATTTATTAAATGCTATAACTCAAACTTGTATTGATGATGATGATGATAGGCAATATATAAACTTGAGCAACACTAGTGCATATGTATTGTAATATAGCACAAATGCTGTTGGAGAACCCTCAGGAAACACAGTAATGGGTGGCTACAGTAGTTTACCACAGTGGCGCTGCTACTATGCTGTGCAGTGCATGATACAGCGATGGGGGTCACTGCTTGGTCAACACCACTGTTATTACAGTGTGATAAACCCAGCTACACAAAGAAATGATCAGTAATGGTTGCTTATGTTTATACTGTTCAGATACTAAAGCGCTAATGATCACAGTCTGGTCTAATATTCTGTAAACATAAAAAGTACCAACTAGTTATTCAGACACACACACACACACACACACACACACACACTCACGCACGCACGCACACGCACGCACGCACACACACTTACACTATCTCATATCACAGCATTAGCACAGTGCTGGTCTATATTAATCCACCAGACAGCAAATGTCAGTGGATAGAGCATACCTGAAGTAAAACAAAAAAGTTATATAATTTTTAACTCAGTGGTGGGCAGCTTCTGGATAGTCCAAAGGCTTCCCTAATTCTCCTACAGCCCAAAATTCCAGCACAAGGTCCCTCTAAACCTAATCATCAAAAGCTTGTCTAATTGGTTTCTCGTGGCTGTGCTCCCTCCATGCAGGTGTGCATCTGGACTGGGTATGCATAAGAAAGTTCTGTGCATGTCCAGTAGACAGGGATTTAGACCAATAGGTCCAATTTATTGCAAGTGCCACGGTAAAGGTTCTCTCTATACTGTGGTACTTGTAATAAATTGGCAGTATTGGCCCAATACAGGTCAAGACCCAGTCTGTCAAGATCTCTCCTGTAGCATGTTCTGTCGCTTGCATTGGAGCTGCAACTGGGCAGTTCTGACTTATCTGCTTGCATTCGGTTGTGCATTCTCAGTGAGTCTTATTGTCATTTGCAATCACTCTGCAGTTCAGGATGTGGTCAGGATTCCTCCTATTGTTTCCTGCAGTTGAACTGCAGCCAGAGAGCCCTGGATTTCCTACATGCATGTTGTTGCATAGTACTGCATTTATTTATTTATTATGATAGTCTTCCAGCTAGCAAATGGTAATCTAGCCATCTCAGGATTGAATGATTACCATTCAGTGAATAATTACCATTCAGCTGTGTGGGAATTTGCATACCTGCATCCATTGGCTGATGCCGGAATAAAAGTCTGCCTCACATTTCAGACTCCGCCCGACATTGCGTTCAGCTCTCTGAGTTGTTGTTGGGTCTATGCTGTGAAAGTTGTTATTGTAAAAATGTATAATGCCTGTATTTTCACGTCTGCTGAACATTTGCTGACCTGCGGGGGTCAGTGAAGTCCTTCTGATCCTGATAGTTTGGATTCTGCCAGCACCACGTTGGTGACTGGTAGAATTCCTTCTAGACTTGTTCTTACCTTGTTCTTGAGGACAAACTATAGCAGTGGTTGCCATTAGGTTCGCTCCTACCTGTTAGTCTTGTCTATCTCAGTGAGAATGTTACCATCGTTGAAACAGCGACTAGATTGGCTGAGCATTCCGTCTGTCTGTCTGTTGTCTGTCTTGTTAATTGTCATTACTTGTGCTTTAGCTAGTGAGTTATTTGAGAGCTACATTTCATATATTGCACATCAGCACAATATATATGTACTCTAGTCAGTCAGTATTGTATTATTTGTAATATTGTATATTGTATTGTGTACCGACCTTTGCCTGCCTCTCGACTACGAATCTGCCTAATCCTTCCAATACGACTGACATCTGAATTAACATCTATGAACCAAGCCTGTTACCGACTACATCTGTTGTGTATTGTATCACTTAGCATCTAGCCTGGTAGGCGGCCCAGAGCTGCAGTTGCTCTGGGCAATCTTGCTCCCTTGTTCATTAATCCTGTGTCCATCTGTGGAGCCTCTTCCATTATCCAGCTACTTAGCCTTGTTGCACTGGGTGGTCAGAAAGTATGCTCCCCCCCAGCATTACACAGTCTTTCCTTTTTCTGACGTGAAGTTGGACCATTTGTGAATATTAGTGTTGGCTGGTTGACTCCCTGTTTTGCAGTAAAATTGAACACTCATGCATTGAGAAAATAAACATGTACAAGTGGTTCTATTCTCCTGGGCATGTGCAGATTTTTCTCACTCATGCCCAATCCGGATGTGCTTGTCCGTGTCCATGTTTGAAAGCATGGCCAGAAGATGACAAGTTAGCCTGTGCTGGAACAATGGGCTTGTTGAGGATTTAAAAAAACATCCAAAAGATTCAAATACTACAGTAAGTATATAACTTTTACCCTCCCCCATTACATGTTGGCTTTATAGGTCCTAGGTGGGGCCGCCACATACCAGGTGATCAAAGGCACCCTATGTTCATATGGTGAGACATTTCTTGCCATAGAAATGCAGACATCAAGCCAACAAATGTTGATTTCGGTAATACCTTTAATGACAAACTTTATATGGTTATCTGCAAGCTTTCAAAACCTTACGTTTCTTCTTCAGGCATTATACAGAACTGGATGTAACCGTGTTTCGTGTGACTCTTGTGTAAACCTTTTTTTTGGAGCGGCAACCACTACATCTTATCCACAATGCCAAGTGGGAATGGTACCTCCCTGCCTTGTGAGTATAATCTTCTACTGTAAATACCTATACCTTCAGTATCATACTATATTGCAGCAGATCGGGCTCCCAATGTCCCTGTGTTTTTTCTCCCCTCCACAAGTCCAGATCTTTGATTGTTCTTCAATCAAATGTGTGATTTTTAGGGACATTTCACATTTAAACAACAATAATGAACACCACCAGTTCATTGTTTGAATTGTCTTTAGCCAGTTCATCACTGGGATTGTCTGGAAAACCAGACTATACTCATAGGGAGACAATCAGTGTGAAATGATGTGCTTATATTGTCCTATTCTGTAAGCAACGTTAAGTTTTAATTTGACACCATCCATGTAACATATTTTAGTAGTGCCATGCAGTATATGTATAAACTGGCTGAAGGTCTTCATACATAATATTATTGTTTAAATTCAGCAAGGAAGGATATTCCGCTACACCATGGGTGGGGTATAAAGCAGTCTTCAGTTTATTAACACATCAGTAGATACACATAAGGCTCACGTGTATCGGAGCTCACACTGGCTCCTTAATCATAGCTATGATTAAGGAGCCAGTGTGAGCTCCGATACGCGTGAGCCTTATGTGTATCTACTGATGTGTTAATAAACTGAAGACTGCTTTATACCCCACCCATGGTGTAGCGGAATATCCTTCCTTGCTGCTTGTATTGAGACCCATGATTCCTGCTCCCCTGGGATATGCATCGGTGGTGTCAGCATTTCCACTTCCTTTTGTTACCATTGTTTAAATTCAGTTACAAATCACAACTAATAATAACATATTCATAAGCAGATGTGGTCTATATCAGTACTAACACGAGACAAATGTATATCTAATCTTGTAATTTTTTGTGATACATAAGTGTATCAACTTAATGAAATATTGTAAATGCAAAACTGATTTCAAGAAAAATCGAGAATATAATAGTTATGATTTTTTTTTTTTACTGGTACCTTGTGTACAGATCCTGAATTTTCTTCTTCTGTTACAATAGTAGTATTAATATACTGTTATTCCCACAGGGTGATAAAGCCATTGTTACTCTTGCACTAGCAAAAGGTATTTCCTTGAAATAAATGAATGCATACATTTCAACAACACTACGTTTTTTTATTTAAAGGGAAAGATACAAATATACTGTATATGTCCGGTGGGTTTGAAAAAAAAAACATTGCAACAGAGATCTGAAGTACAGTACATTGGGGAGTTTTAAAAAATATATATATATTTTGTTTCAAGGCAGCAGATTTTCTTCCCCTATGATAGAGAAAAAGAAATCTTATTTTTATCTTAGTTATCATTTTAGGCAACAGTATCTTACCACAAGAAGAGTGAATGGTATGGCTGCTGTTTACCAACCTTCCCTGACATATAGCAATAAACAATGCATTGTTTGGTAACATTTAACCATTTCCGGACCGAGGTGATAGAGATCTACGCCCTGTTTTGATGGGCTCCTGGCTGGCAGGGCGTAGATCTCTATCACCAGCGCCGCCGCTCCCCGCCGCGATCGCGCGCACCGAACCGGCTGCACTTAGCTGTCTTATGACAGCTAAGGCTTCTGGGTATCGGCAGGAGCCGTCACTGATTGGCTCCCTGCCGTGTGATCGCTGTGAGCCAATCACAGCGATCACCCTCCTAAAGGCAACATAGTTGCCGTTCCGCCTCCCTCTCCCTGTCACCGTGGATCTTGTGTGACAGGGAGAGGCGCACAGCCTGCAGCCATGACAGGCTGTGCGATTTAGTGTAAATAAACTTTTTTTATCCAGCTCTCCCCCCCCATGTATCCCTTGATTCCCTCCCAACCACCTATATATAGATATATCTATATATATCTATATAAAGATCTATATATATCTATATATATATATATATATCTATATATCTATCTATATATCTATCTATATATATATATATATATATATAGATAGATAGATCTATATATCTATATCTATCTATCTATCTATCTATCTATCTATCTATCTATCTATCTATCTATCTATCTATCTATAGATAGATAGATATATATCTATATCTATATCTATATCTATATATATCTATCTATATCTATATATATCTATCTATATATATATATATATATATATATATATATATATATATATATATATATATTGATATATCTATATATCTATATATATATATATATATATATATATGTTTTACTGCATTGTGATTTTAACCACTTGCCGACTGCCCCTACCTAGGGGCGGCGGCAAAGTGGAGCCCGTAACGACCGCAATACGCCGATCGGCGGCGGCTCGTTTTGGACTAGCTGGCCGGGGATCGCACGCTGGATGTGCCCACCCGCGACGTCAACCCGCCAGCCAATTAGCAGCGGCGGCGGCGGGTTGTTAACCCCCGATCTGCCGCATGTAAAGCGGATAATACGCTTTGTAATGTATACAAAGCGTATTATACAGGCTGCCTCCTGCCCTGGTGGTCCCAGTGATTGAGGGATAGAGTTGGGCCGAACCTCCGATTTTCGGTTCGCGAACCGGGTTCGCGAACTTTCGCGAAAGGTTCGGTTCGCGTTAAAGTTTGCGAACCGCAATAGACTTCAATGGGGATGCGAACTTTGAAAAAAAAAAATAATTATGCTGGCCACAAAAGTGATGGAAAAGATGTTTCAAGGGGTCTAACACCTGGAGGGGGGGATGGCGGAGTGGGATACATGCCAAAAGTCCCCGGGAAAAATCTGGATTTGACGCAAAGCAGCGTTTTAAGAGCAGAAATCACATTGAATGCTAAATGACAGGCCTAAAGTGCTTTCAAACATCTTGCATGTGTATACATCAATCAGGTAGTGTAATTAAGGTACTGCTTCACACTGACACACCAAACTCATCGTGTAACGCACCGCAAACAGCTGTTTGTGTAGTGACGGCCGTGCTTTACTGGTGCGCACCATGGCGAGAGTGCAGGGACGGATCAAGACCAAGTTGCGCCTGGGGCAAGGTCAGGTTTTGGCGCCTAAAGGTCAGGTTTTGGCGCCTAAACTGCCTTTTATTTTGCTGCCTTTTTAAGAATTCAACAAACTGCGCCAGGGGCAAGATACCCGCTTGCCCCCCCCTAGATCCGTCCCTGCGAGAGCGCAGGTTTTGGTGGCTTTACAGCCCATATGGTCACCTGGCTGATGTAGCTGAATGACAGAACAGTGACTGTCCAGCTGATCAAATTTGGTCTGACCACAATGAGGCAACGACCTTATTATCGTGGGTGTGCCCCCCGAGACACTCATCTAGGCGCCGGTCATTGCTCCATTGTGATACGCAAGCCCCTTCACCACGGCAAGGTAATGATCACGAAGGGGAATGGGCGCATGTACATGCCTTTTCTTTTGTTGTTGCAGCTGCCCGCAGTGCAGCCAGAAATATTAGGCAGTCATGTACACGCACCCGAAAAATTATTACAGCGGCCGCTGCTAGCAGCGGCCTAAAAAATTCAGCAATCCGCCTGGAGTCCCGGACCCTGTTGGTGGTGGCGGAGAAGGTAGTCAAGCGGCCTGCAGGCAGACATGCTGTGTGGAGGGACTGGGAGCGACTTAGTCTTCTTGGGGCAGGCCAGGCAGCCAGTCACACGGCGTGCAGGCAGAGATGCTGTATGTGCGGGGACTGACTTAGTCTTGGGGCGGGCAGCAGCCCTCCGGGATCCATGCCTCATTCATTTTGATAAAGGTGAGGTACTTAACACTTTTGTGACTTAGGCGACTTCTCTTCTCTGTGACAATGCCTCCAGCTGCGCTGAAGGTCCTTTCTGAGAGGACGCTTGCGGCAGGGCAGGAGAGAAGTTGGATGGCAAATTGGGACAGCTCTGGCCACAGGTCAAGCCTGCGCACCCAGTAGTTCAAGGGTTCCTCATCGCTGTTCACAGCAGTGTCTACATCCACACTTAAGGCCAGGTAGTCGGCTACCTGCCGTTCCAGGCGTTGGTGGAGTGTGGATCCGGAAGGGCTACCGTTCCAGGCGTTGGTGGCGGGTTCACTAAACAGAACAGGTATGCAGTGGCGGGTCCACTGAACAGAACAGGTATGCAGTGGCGGGTTCACTAAACAGAACAGGTATACAGTGGCGGTTCACTAAACAGAACAGGTATGCAGTGGCGGGTCCACTGAACAGAACAGGTATGCAGTGGCGGGTTCACTAAACAGAACAGGTATGCAGTGGCGGGTCCACTTAACAGAACAGGTATGCAGTGGCGGGTTCACTAAACAGAACAGGTATACAGTGGCGGTTCACTAAACAGAACAGGTATGCAGTGGCGGGTCCACTGAACAGAACAGGTATGCAGTGGCGGGTTCACTTAACTGCACAGGTATGCGCACTGATGCGGTGGGTTCACTGAACAGAACAGGTATGCAGTGGCGGGTTCACTAAACAGAACAGGTATACAGTGGCAGTTCACTAAACAGAACAGGTATGCAGTGGCGGGTCCACTGAACAGAACAGGTATGCAGTGGCGGGTTCACTTAACTGCACAGGTATGCACACTGATGCGGTGGGTTCACTGAACAGAACAGGTATACAGTGGCGGGTTCACAGAACAGGTATGCAGTGGCGGGTCCACTGAACAGAACAGGTATGCAGTGGCGGGTTCACTAAACAGAACAGGTATACAGTGGCGGTTCACTAAACAGAACAGGTATGCAGTGGCGGGTCCACTGAACAGAACAGGTATGCAGTGGCGGGTTCACTTAACTGCACAGGTATGCGCACTGATGCGGTGGGTTCACTGAACAGAACAGGTATACAGTGGCGGTTCACTAAACAGAACAGGTATGCAGTGGCGGGTCCACTGAACAGAACAGGTATGCAGTGGCGGGTTCACTTAACTGCACAGGTATGCGCACTGATGCGGTGGGTTCACTGAACAGAACAGGTATACAGTGGTGGGTTCACAGAACAGGTATGCAGTGGCGGGTCCACTGAACAGAACAGGTATGCAGTGGCGGGTTCACTAAACAGAACAGGTATACAGTGGCGGTTCACTAAACAGAACAGGTATGCAGTGGCGGGTCCACTGAACAGAACAGGTATGCAGTGGCGGGTTCACTAAACAGAACAGGTATGCAGTGGCGGGTCCACTGAACAGAACAGGTATGCAGTGGCGGGTTCACTAAACAGAACAGGTATACAGTGGCGGTTCACTAAACAGAACAAGTATGCAGTGGCGGGTCCACTGAACAGAACAGGTATGCAGTGGTGGGTTCACAGCACAGGTATGCAGTGGTGGGTTCACAGCACAGGTATGCAGTGGTGGGTTCACAGAACAGGTATGCAGCCAGACAGGAACAAGCTAAGCCTAACTAATCTTTCCCTGAGAGACAGTCTGCAGCAGCTCGCCCTACTCTGACTAATGCAGGCACACGAGTGGCCGTAATGGCCGCCGCTGCCTGCCTTATATAAGGGGGGGTGGGGCTCCAGGGGCTAGTGTAGCCTAATTGGCTACACTGGGCCTGCTGACTGTGATGTAGAGGGTCAAAGTTGACCCTCCATGTGCATTATGGGGCGAACCGAACTTCCGCAAAGGTTCGCCTGCGGGACGCGAACGCGAACCACTGAAGTTCGCATTGAACCGTTCGCAGGCGAACCGTTCGGCCCAACTCTATTGAGGGACCACCAGGGCAGGTTGCAGCCCTCCTAGTAAGTACCCAAGCACACTGATCCTGCCCCCTGATCGCCCACTGCACGCATCAGACCCCCCCTGCCCACCTCTCAGACACCTGTTTGCACCCAATGGCCCCCCTAATCACCCATTAATCACTCCCTGTCACTATCTCAATGCTATTTTTGAGATTAGGTCCTAAACTGCCCCCTGGGGGCTCCTGAACACCCCCCCCCCCACACCCTCATATCCTCCCTAGAACTAGTGTTGGGCGAACAGTGTTCGCCACTGTTCGGGTTCTGCAGAACATCACCCTGTTCGGGTGATGTTCGAGTTCGGCCGAACACCATCAGGTGTTCGGCCAAACCGTTCGGCCACATGGCCGAACTAAGAGCGCATGGCCGAACGTTCCCCGAACGTTCGGCTAGCGCTGTGATTGGCCGAACGGGTCACGTGGTTCGGACCCAAACGCGCTCTGATTGGCCGAACGGTCACGTGGTTCGGGTAAATAAATACCCGAACCACGTCATATCTCCGCCATTTGTCTGTGGGTTTAGCTTTGGGTAGGCAGGCAGGGTAGTTCGCTCTCCAGCCACACTAGCCAGGGTCCCCCCCAGTCATTGTGTGTCGCTGCTGGGAACAGTAGTACACCGCTCGCTCAGCCACACTATATATAGCATTGTTTACTGCCACTGTGTACCTCGCTCAGCCACACTATATATAGCATTGTGTTTACTGCCACTCTGTGTACACGGCTCAGCCAGACTATATAGCATTGTGTGTACTGCCACTGTGTACCTCGCTCAGCCACGCTATATATAGCATTGTGTTTACTGCCACTCTGTGTACACCGCTCAGCCAGACTATATAGCATTGTGTGTACTGCCACTCTGTGTACACGTCTCAGCCAGACTATATAGCATTGTGTGTACTGCCACTCTGTGTACACCGCTCAGCCAGACTATATAGCATTGTGTGTACTGCCACTCTGTGTACACGGCTCAGCCAGACTATATAGCATTGTGTGTACTGCCACTCTGTGTACACCGCTCAGCCAGACTATATAGCATTGTTTACTGCCACTCTGTGTACACGGCTCAGCCAGACTATATAGCATTGTTTACTGCCACTCTGTGTACACCGCTCAGCCAGACTATATAGCATTGTGTGTACTGCCACTCTGTGTACACCGCTCAGCCAGACTATATAGCATTGCGTACTCTGCCAGTCAGTGTGTATATTGCTGGGATCAGTAATACTCCACTCACCGCCAACCACTATATGAGCTCACCATGAGTTCCTCAGAGACCTCCGCTGTGAGCAGCACTCCCAACAACAGCAACAGCCAACGCCCCACGCAAGCTATAACATCCACCCCAGCAGCCAGTGGTCAGCAGCAGCCCTCCCCGGAGGAGAACGTTGTGTCCATCGGTCCGTCGCCAGAGCGATTAATGAGGGCTGCCATTGAGGAGATGATGGGGCCTGATGTGGAGGAGGAGGTCTGGCTCAGGCCAGCATCCCAAGTTAATGTTGAGGACGATGAGGGGTCTGTGTCTGGGGATGTTGGGGTGGCAGAGGTGGTGGGTGGGTCAGACTCAGTAGAAGAGTTGTATGATGATGATGATGATCGGGGCCATCTGTATGTGCCTCAGAGTCCGACCCCGGAAAACATGTTGTATTGTGTGTTTAGGTACTAAAATCTGCGTTCCCACTTCCCAGTACTGCCCGCAGTGCCCGGGTCCACGGATCCATATAATTTTTTGGGCAGCACTATCAAACTGTGGTACTATGAGTGAGTTGCCATGGTCCTTCTGTGCTGCCTGTCACACTCACCGTCTGTCTGCAGATGGATTGTTCAACACAGCTACGCCATCTGACATGTAGTCCTGGACCTTGACCATCTTCTCCAGGCGATTGGTGTTGGAGGACGTGGAACTGCCCGATTGCTGTTCTGTGGGCTGCTGCATGGGTGTCAGAAAATGTTCCCACTCCAAGGACACTGCCAATACCATTCCCTTTTCGGCACTAGCAGCAGCTTGTGTTCTTTGCTGCCCTCCTGGTCCTCCTGGGTTTGCTGAAGTCAGTCTGTCGGCGTACAACTGGCTAGAGAAGGAGGAGGATGTCAATCTCCTCTCTAAAGTCTCCATCCTCAAGGGCCTGCTGGAATTGTTCCATTTTTGACCTGTCTGACCCTTTCTTCAATCAGTTTTTTAACATTGTGTTTGTATAAACTGGGTATAAACCCAGTAATTGGTGTTGTCCAGATTCCAGAATAATGAATAATAATGAATAGTGAATAATGTGCGGGCCGCGTTCAATGCAGTCTAGCATGAATTGAGCCATGTGTGCCAGAGAGTCCTGCCAGACTCCTCTGTCTTCATGTTCTTGTGAGCGTTGTGATTGTTGTGATGCACCATATTCGTCACCAGCATCACTTTCTTCCTCTTCTGCTGTCCATTCCCGCTAAATTGTGGAAGTCCAACGTGCACCGCTCTGTCCCTCGGCAGTGGGGGCATCCAATTCCTGCTCCAACTCCAGCTGTTCCTCGTCCTGTTCTTTGTCATAGCTGGGACCAGCGTTTCCTGAGGCAGGTTGCCTGATGTTGGTATCATCACGCTGATCGTTTTCATCTTCAGAATCCCCCACTTGCATCATGCCAGCGGTTTCCATCTTCAACATTGATTTCTTCAGTAAACACAGCAGTGGTATTGTAATGCTGACTGTAGAGTTGTCACTGCTCAGTCACGCAACGTGGATTGCTCAAAATTTTGGAGGACTTGGCAGAGATCCAACATGGTTGCCCAGTCAGATCCACAGAAGCTTGGTAGCTAGCTGCTGGAATGCGCCTCGGCACTGCGCAAAAGCGTGCTAGCATGTGCAGTGTAGAATTCCAGCGCGTAGGGAGGGACATCACCCAGCGAGCGATGGTGCGCTAGATTAAAGCGCTCCTGCATCTCTTGGTGAGTCCTTCAGAAGCGGTACTGGACTTTTAACAATGTTTTTTTTTTTTTCCTTCAACAGAAGATCTGCAACGTTGGAGTGAGGAGGACGCCGCCGACCCTGACACCAAGCTGAACCCCGGCGAACTCCAAGCAGAGGATCTTCAGGAACCCTCAAGGCTTTGAGCAAGCTGAGGAGGATCAGCAGTCCCGACGAGACCTCTCCTCATATGCGACTGAGTGCAGTGGAGCTCCCCAGAACAACCTCTCAGTTGTCACTTTGTCACTGGTCACTTTGTCACTTTGTCATTTTGTCACTTGTCACTTTGTCACTTGTCACTTGTCACTTTGTCACTTTGTCACTTGTCACTTTGTCACTTGTCACTGTCATTTTGTCACTTGTCACTTTGTCACTTGTCACTTGTCACTTGTCACTTGTCACTTTGTCACTTGTCACTTGTCACTTTGTCATTTTGTCACTTTGTCACTTGTCACTTTGTCACTTTGTCACTTGTCACTTTGTCACTTGTCACTTTGTCACTTGTCACTGTCATTTTGTCACTTGTCACTTTGTCACTTGTCACTTGTCACTTGTCACTTGTCACTTGTCACTTGTCACTTTGTCACTTTGTCATTTTGTCACTTTGTCATTTTGTCACTTTGTCACTGGTCACTTTGTCACTTTGTCACTTGGTCACTTGTCACTTGGTCACTTGGTCACTTGTCCAGATGATCTCGGTACACATCCTGCGATTCAAATTCCTGCACACATTGCTCTGGGATTTGGGTGTGATGAATGATGCATCTAACTGGCCACCGGAGGCAATTAAGGCCTTCAAAACATTGAAAGCAGCTTTCTGTTCCGCCCCCATTTTGCGTTATGTTGAGTTGTTGACGTCATGTTCATCCTCGGCCTCGCCTTGCATTTCAGTGCGAGGTGCATTTTCCACAGAAAAAGGTTGTGAATCCGGGAACAACATTTGTGGCTGTTCCATTGACCTTTCACAGGTAGAAGATTGTGGGGGTGGGAATAGCTCCTCCGAATAGCCCATTGTGTCTTGAAAACGACTCATTGCATTGCTTTGCGCACACATTTTTTTGTCCTCATGCAAGGCCTGAGTTGCGCCTGAAAGCGTGGCCTTCTCCTCCTGCGCCTCCTCCTGTTCCATCACGTCTGCTGCTGCTGGGTTAGCGTTGACGCCCGGTCCCTGTTTACTGAACCTCTTATCTTTATTACATTTATGACTGCATGGTGGTAAAAAGCATGCTATCCGCACACTTCTTGTCCTCATGCAAGGCCTGGGTTGTTGTGTCTCAAAAAGCATGGCCTTCTCCTCCTGCGCCTGCTCCTGTTCCATCACGTGTGCTGCTGCTGCTGGGTTAGCGTTACCGGTCCCTTTTCCTGGAACCTCTTCTCTGTATTACATTTATGACTGCATGGCGACAAAAAGCATGTTATCTGTGCAAAGAAACATGACATTTTCCACATTTAAAAGACAGTTTTTCCTTTGAAACTTTACAATCAATTTTCTCAAAAACTATAAGCTCTTTTTCAAATATTTTTTTTCCTCTTGTACCCACTCCCAAGGTGCACATACCCTGCTAATTTGGGGTATGTAGCATGTAAGGAAGCTTTACAAAGCACGAAAGTTCGGGTCCCCATTGACTTCCATTATGTTCGGAGTTCGGCGCGAACACCCGAACATCGTGGCGATGTTCGGCGAACGTTCGCGAACCCGAACATCTAGGTGTTCGCCCAACACTACCTAGAACCTGTCACTGCTACCCATCAGATCAGGCCCTAATATGCCCCCTGTGGGCTTCTGATCACCCGGCCAAACCCTCACCCGCCCCACCGCAGTGACAGAAATTTTTTTTCTGATCACTGCTGGTACGACTTAATTGCCATGTCCAGGTCACGATTTGAGAACATTCCTGCACTTCAGTGCCAATACAACCTGTCATCTAAGAAGCCACCCTGCTTATGACCGGTTCCACAAAATTCGGCCCCTCATAGACCACCTGTCATCAAAATTTGCAGATGCCTATACCCCTGAACAGTCATTTTGAGGTATTTGATTTCCAGACTACTCCTCGTGGTTTTGGGCCCCTAAAATGCCAGGGCAGTATAGAAACCCCACAACTGACCCCATTTTAGAAAGAAGACACCCCAAGGTATTCCGTTAGGTGTATGACGAGTTCATAGAAGATTTTATTTTTTGTCACAAGTTAGCGGAAATTGATTTGTATTGTTTTTTTTCACAAAGTGTCATTTTCCACTAACTTGTGACAAAAAATAAAATCTTCTATGAACTCACCATACACCTAACTGAATACCTTGGGGTGTCTTCTTTCTAAAATGGGGTCACTTGTGGGGTTTCTATACTGTCCTGGCATTTTAGGGGCCCTAAACCGTGAGGAGTAGTCTAGAAACCAAATGCCTCAAAATGACCTGTTAATAGGACGTTGGGCCCCATAGCGCACCTAGGCTGCAAAAAAGTGTTACACATGTGATATCGCCGTACTCAGGAGATGTAGTATAATGTGTTTTGGGGTGTATTTTTACACATACCCATGCTGGGTGGGAGAAATCTCTCTGTAAAGGGACAATTGTGTGTAAACAAAATCAAAACATTTTAATTTACAGAGATATTTCTCCCACCCAGCATGGGTATGTGTAAAAATACACCCCAAAACACATTATACTACTTCTCCTGAGTACGGCGATACCACATGTGTGACACTTTTTTGCAACCTAGGTGCGCTAAGAGGCCCAACGTCCTATGAGTACCTTTAGAATTTCACTGGTCAGTTTGAGGCATTTGGTTTCTAGACTACTCCTCACGGTTTAGGGCCCCTAAAATGCCAGGGCATTATAGGAACCCCGCAAGTGACCCCATTTTAGAAAGAAGACACCCCAAGGTATTCAATTAGGTGTATGGGTACTTCATAGAACATTTTATTTCTTGTCACAAGTTAGTGGAAAAAGACACTTTGTGAAAAAAACAATAAAAATCAATTTCCGCTAACTTGTGAAAAAAAAAATGAAATCCTCTATGAACTCCCCATACTACTAACGGAATACCTTGGGGTGTCTTCTTTCTAAAATGGGGTCACTTGTAGGGTTCCTATACTGTCCTGGCATTTTAGGGACCCTAAACCGTGAGGAGTAGTCTAGAAAATAAATGCCTCAAAATAACCTGTGAAATCCTAAAGGTACTCATAGGACTTTGGGCCCCTTAGCGCAGTTAGGGTACAAAAAAGTGCCACACATGTGGTATCACCGTACTCAGGAGAAGTAGTGAAATGTGTTTTGGGGTGTATTTTTACACATACCCATGCTGGGTGGGAGAAATATCTCTGTAAATGGACAATTGTGTGTAAAAAAATCAAAAGAAATCTCATTTACAGAGATATTTCTCCCACCCATCATAGGTATGTGTAAAAATACACCCCAAAACACATTATACTATTTCTCCTGAGTAAGGCGATACCACATGTGTGACATTTCTTTTGCAGCCTAGGTGCGCTAAGGGGCTCAAAGTCCTATGAGCACCTTTAGGCTTTACAGGGGTGCTTACAATTTAGCACCCCCCAAAATGCCAGGACAGTAAACACACCCCACAAATGACCCCATTTTGGAAACTAGACACTTCAAGGTATTCAGAGAGGGGCATGGTGAGTCCGTGGCAGATTTCATTTTTTTTGTCACCAGTTAGCAGAAATGGAAACTTTTTTTTATTTATTTTTTTTGTCACAAAGTGTCATTTTCCGCTAACTTGTGACAAAAGATAAAATCTTCTATGAACTCACCATGCCTCTTAGTGAATACTTTGGGGTGTCTTCTTTCCAAAATGGGGTCATTTGGGGGGTATTTATACTATCCTGGAATTCTAGCACCTCATGAAACCTGACAGGTGCTCAGAAATGAGAGAGATGCTTCAAAATGGGAAAATTCAATGTTTGCACCATAGTTTGTAAACGCTATAACTTTTACCCAAACCAATAAATATACACTGAATGGTTTTTTTTTTATCAAAAACATGTTTGTCCACATTTTTGCTGCATGTATACAGAAATTTTACTTTATTTGAAAAATGTCAGCACAGAAAGTTAAAAAAATCATTTTTTTTGCCAAAATTCATGTCTTTTTTGATGAATATAATAAAAAGTAAAAATCGCAGCAGCAATCAAATAGCACCAAAAGAAAGCTGTATTAGTGACAAGAAAAGGAGGTAAAATTCATTTAGATGGTAGCTTGTATGACTGAGCAATAAACCATTAAAGCTGCAGTGGTCTGAATGGAAAAAAGGCTCTGGTCCTTAAGGGATGAAAAGACTGCGGTCCTTAAGTGGTTAAATAATGAAATAACTATTATATAATATTATAATGCAAACAAGTAGACTCATGCGGCATATAGGTTTTCCCCATACAGAAACCCATGGTAGGAAGAGGTTCTGGGAGGAATCTGTACAGGGATGCTGCAAGTAACATGTACCGTATTTGTCGCCGTATAAGACGCACTTTTTCTCCCCCAAAAATGGGGAGAAAAAGTCCCTGCGTCTTATACGGCAAAGGCAGGGAATCCCCAACTTAATAACGCCCGCCGATCCGAACCGCCGACCCGCCGCCACGTTGGGGATTCCCTGCCTTTCTGTGCCTGTCTTTCTGTGCCCGCCTGCGTCTCCTGGCCCCCAGATTGAGTGTTAATAGTGGCGGCAACTTACCTTTGCCAGGCTCCCGCGCTGATCCTAGATCATTGCGTTGCCCCCCGCTAGCTTCCTCTGCCTCCCCCCTCTGTATCTGGCCCCCCCGGGTGAAGGAATAAGTATCGGCAGCTTACCTCCGCAGTGCGCCCGCGATGACTGCAGACGTCCGTCTTCCAGGCACTTCTCGCTCTAGTGGCCGGCTTTGAACTGCGCGTCATCAGTTCAAGCCGGCCACTAGAGCGAGAAGTGCCTGGAAGACGGCCGTCTGCAGTCATCGCGGGCGCACTGCGGAGGTAAGCTGCCGATACTTATTCCTTCACCCGGGGGGGCCAGATACAGAGGGGGGAGGCAGAGGAGGCTAGCGGGGGGCAGCGCAATGATCTAGGATCAGCGCGGGAGCCTGGCAAAGGTAAGTTGTTGCCGCTATTAACACTCAATCTGGGGGCCAGGAGACTCGGGCAGGTGGGAGGGAGGAAGGCAGGGGGGCAAATGAGGGCACATGGGGGCACAGGAGGACACATGGGGGGGCACAGGAGCACACATGGGGGGCACAGGAGGACACATGGGGGCACAGGTCACATGGGGGGCACAGGACACATGGGGGCAGATGAGGACACACAGGAGAACCCATGGGGGGCACATAAGGGCACATGAGGACACAGGAGAACACATGGGGGGCACAGGAGGACACACAGGAGAACACATGGGGGGCACAGGAGGACACACAGGAGAACACATGGGGGGCACAGGAGGACACATGGGGGGCACAGAAGGACACACAGGAGAACACATGGGGGGCACAGGAGGACACATGGGGGGCACAGAAGGACACACAGGAGAACACATGGGGGGCACAGGAGGACACATGGGAGGCACAGAAGGACACATGGGGGCACAGGAGGACACATGGGGGCACAGGAGGACACATGGGGGCACAGAAGGACACATAGGGATATGGGGGGCACAGGAGCACACATGAGGACACACAGAAGGACATGTACAAGACGCTCCTGGAATATGGACGCACCAGGTTTAGTATTTTTTTTTCCCTGGTTTTTGCCCTCTAAACCTGGGTGCGTCTTATATTCCGGAGCGTCTTATACGGCGCGAAATACGGTAAATGTAGAGAAAAACTATTATAGTGATTGCACTACACATTTGATGCGGTGACTCATGACCCTCACTTCTGTTCATAGACATAGAGAAGCATGAAACTCAAAATGTTATCTTTGCTCTAAAACATTAACCACTTAAGGACCGCAGGCTTACACCCCCCTAGTGACCAGGCTATTTTTTTACAATTTGGTGCTCTGCAGCATTAATGGCTTGCTGCAGAGCCATGCAATTGAGCTCACAAATTAATCTTGTTCTCTTTTCTGCACATCAACAGAGCTTTCTGTTGGTGGGCTCTGATCGCTGCTGCAGGCATTTGTTTTTTGTTTTTTTGTTTTTTTACTAATTTTATTGTATTTTTTTAAAATAAATTTTACTACATCTTTTTTTCACTGTCCCTCCTCCCTCCCCCTGCCTGCCAGTAGTGTTGGGCGAACAGTGTTCGCCACTGTTCGGGTTCTGTAGAACATCACCCTGTTCTGGTGATGTTCGAGTTCGGCCGAACACCTGGTGGTGTTCTGCCAAACTGTTCGGGGTTCGCCCGAACTGCTGAATGGTCAGCCGAACAGGGCCGAACAGGGCCCCTGTTCGGCCGAACAGGGCCCTGTTCGGCCGAATACTGCCCCCCTATGGGGTCACAGGCATAAGGGGGGAGCATGCCCCGATCGCGGGGGGGGGGGGGGGGTCGGAAAGTCCCCCCACCCCCTCCGCTAGCGCTCGCCCCTCTGCCCGCTTCCCCATACAAAAGTTTAAGGAAGTAAAACAGTACCGGTGGTAGTGGGTGGCTGGCAGTGGGCGGCACTGTGAAGTGAGTGACGGAGGAGGAGGAGTCCGGAGAGTGACGCGTTGAGGGAGGCCGGGCAGCGGGCGGTTCAGCAGTAGTACGGTACTACTGCTGAACCGCCCGCTGCCTGGCCTCCCTCAACGCATCACTCTCCAGACTCCTCCTCCTCAGTCACTCACTTCACAGTGCCGCCCACTGCCAGCCACCCACTACCACCGGTACTGTTTTACTTCCTTAAACTTTTGTATGGGGAAGCGGGCAGAGGGGGGAGCGCTAGCGGAATGGGTGGGGGGAATTTCCGACCCCCCCCCCCCGCGATCGGGGCATGCTCCCCCCTTATGCCTGCGACCCCATAGGGCCCCCAAAAGCGGGATGTTCGGGGAGTTCGGGGTTCGGCCCGAACATGCCGAACATCGCGGCCATGTTCGGCGAACTTTCCCGAACCCGAACATCCAGGTGTTCGCCCAACACTACCTGCCAGTGACAGCAATCTGCTGTCATAGTCATAAACCTATGAGAGCCTATTGCTCCTGAGCCTCTCTAGGGGACAGCCAAGATTGCAACTTTTGTGAGTTTCAGGACAATAACTTAATTTATATGATTCACTGTCATGTAATGAAAGTTATGGCCTCAGACTTCTCACAGGAGGACTGATGATGAGGTTACCATGTGCCAGAAGGCAGGAGGTAAATATAAACTATTGGTATACTTATCAGTATACTCTGTAACACAGTCCACACATTTACAACACTCACTATGCATAGGAGGCTATGGAGGCCCTGGGTGTATGTTAAAGAAAATCTGTAATGAAAAAAGTTCCCCTGGGGGTACTCACCTTGGGTGGGGTAGTCTCCAGATCCTATCAAGGCTTCGCCCATCCTCCTGTGCCCCACGGTGGCGGTGAAAAACCTCCCCAAACAGCAGGGATGTAAATATTACCCTTCCTGGCTCCAGTGCAGGCGCAGTATCGGTTCTCCGCTTGGAGATAGGTCGGAAATAGCCGATCTCTGTTGGTTTACTCTACTGCACAGGCGCAAGTCTCCTGCGATTGCGTAGTAGAGCGGGCCCAACAGAGATCGGCTATTTCCACCTATTTCCGAGCAGAGAGCCTCAACAGCACCCCCGCTGGAGCTAGAAAAGGTAATTATTGCACAGCCTGGCAAATTGACGGCTGTGCGTTCCGTGGGCTGCAGCGAGACTGCAGTGTGACATAAGAGGACATGGTCCAGAGGCTTCCCACTACGGAGGTGAGTACCCCCCAGAGAACTTTTTTTCATTACAGAGTCTCTTTATCCACTTTGTCCTCCACTACAGTATATCTACATTCCCTGGGACTTCACCCAAGCCACGAGGACGTAGATATTTACGATTTCTAGCAGAAACAGTGCTGTAAATGATCAGGTGTGCTCCCGCTAGAGATGGCCCAAACCTCCAATTTTCAGTTTGCGAACCGCGAACTTCCGCAAAAGATTGGTTTGCGCGAACTTTCACAAACCGCAATAGACTTTAATGGTGAGGCGAACTTTGAAAACTAGAAACACTTATGCTGGCTAGAAAAGTGATGGAAAAGATGTTTCAAGGGGTCTAACATCTGAGATTTTGCATGGATGAATGGGATAGACACCAAAAGTCCTGGCGAAAAATCTGGATTTGACGCAAAGCAGCGTTTTAAGGGCAGAAATCACAATGAATGCAAAATTGCAGGCCTAAAGTGCTGTAAAACATCTTGCATGTGTATACATCAATAAGTGTAATTAAAGTATTACCTTAAACTGACACACCAAACTCACTGTGTAATGCACCGCAAACAGCTGTTTGTGTAGTGACGGCCGTGCTGGACTGGTGCGCACCATGGCGAGAGTGCAGGCCATGGCGGTTTTCAAGCCAATACGGTTGCCGGGCTGTGGTAGCTCAATGATAGAACAACAGTGACAGTCCAGCTGATCAAATTTGGTCTTTCCACAATGAAGCAACGACCTTATCTTAGGTGTGTTTGTTTAACCTTCCTGGCATTATGATTATTTCCAGCTTTAGAGTCTAAAAGCCATGACATTTTTCACAAGCTTTTAGACCACCCTGGCGTTCTGATTAAATCGCCAGGGTGGCTGCGGGAGGGTTTTTTTTAAATAAAAAAAAAACTATTTCATGCAGCCAACTGAAAGTTGGCTGCATGAAAGCCCACTAGAGGGCGCTCCGGAGGCGATCTTCCGATCGCCTCCGGCGCCCAGAATAAACAAGGAAGGCCGCAATGAGCGGCCTTCCTTGTTTTGCTTATATCGTCGCCATAGCGACGAGCGGAGTGACGTCATCGACGTCAGCCGACGTCCTGACGTCAGCCGCCTCCGATCCAGCCCTTAGCGCTGGCCGGAACTTTTTGTTCCGGCTACGCTGGGCTCAGGCGGCTGGGGGGACCCTCTTTCGCCGCTGCTCGCGGCGAATCGCCGCAGAGCGGCGGCGATCAGGCAGCACACGCGGCTGGCAAAGTGCCGGCTGCGTGTGCTGCTTTTTATTTCATTAAAATCGGCCCAGCAGGGCCTGAGCGGCAGCCGCTGGCGGTGTTGGACGAGCTGAGCTCGTCCAGACCGCTCAGCTGGTTAAAAACAAGAAAAAAAAACATACCACAGAGAGATCTGCAGCAGCTCCTGCATATAACTCACTCAGGCACAGGATTACCGCTCTGAGCTGCAGATCTCTGTCCCAACCCTGACTAGGGATTACCGCTAAGGAGGTTAAGGGAGGGTGACCGTGGTTTAAGGCTTCTTACACACTAAGACGTTGAGTTAGGTGCTACGTTAAGGTTGCATAACGTGCATCTAACGCAACGCATGGTGGTGGTGGCAGAGGACGTTAGCAAAGAGCCGCGTTAAGCGGCTCTTTGATGTGTCCGTGATGCGTACTATAGTACGCATGCGCTGGTGGAGACCACGTGAGCGGAACACTCCACATCACGTGGTCCCGCCAGTGACGTCAGCACAGTGCAGTGAATATTAATTATGTGGCTAATAACTGCGCCTGTGCAAGCAGGCTAACGCGGCAAAGCCACTCTAACGCCGTAGCATGCTGCATTTTAGATTGACGTGCAGCGTTACAATGTAACGCAGTGCAGTTACATTGCTGTGCGTTAGGGAGCGTTACAGGCTGCACTAACGTGCGCCTGTAACGTCTCACTGTGAAAGCAGCCTAAAGGAGAAATGTAATCGGGTAAAATGTAATAATAGGGTTGCAGTGAAAACTATTACATTAACATATACTGTTTAACTACACCCACTTTTATGAACACACCCTCTACATAATACAATTATTAATCAACCATCCCCATTAACCTTTTCTTCCCAATTTTAACCATTTAAAATATTTTTAATGTTTTATCATTTCTAAATGGAGAGTACAAACTATGGCAAAAAGCTACCTGTATTTCAGAAACACACGTGTCAACACCATAAACTGTGACAGGAACATCATTTAAACTGTATAAAAAAACAAGAGAAATAGCCAAATAAAATTGGTGTTTTTTTCTCTACAGTAGCACTTTTTATTTTTAAACTGGGATTGGTAAAAACTAAGAAATAATGTATTTTTTTTTCCTATTTTCCCATTAAAATGCTTAGAAAACAAAATCAATCTTGGGGAATAATACCAACAAACGAAGGCCTGTTTTTTTCTGGAAAAAATTATATAGATAGATCATTTTTGTGGTATGCAAAAGTCTTGGGCCCCCTTGACATTTTCCACATTTTGTCATATTACTGCCACAAACATAAATCAATTTTATTGGAATTCCACATTAAAGACCAATACAAAGTGGTGTACACATGAGAAGTGGAACGAAAATCATACATGATTCCAAACATTGTTTACAAATAAATAACTACAAAGTGGGGTGTGCATAATTATTCAGCCCCCGTTGGTCTGAGTGCAGTCAGTTGCCCATAGACATTGCCTGATGAGTGCTAATGACTAAATAGAGTGCACCTATGTGTATTCTAATGTCAGTACAAATACATCTGCTCTGTGATGGCCTCAGAGGTTAACTAAGAGAATATTGGGAGCAACAACACCATAAAGTCCAAAGAACAAAAAGATTTCAAAAGCCTTGAACATCTCAAAGAGCCCTGTTCAAGCTTTCATTCAGAAATGGAAGGCGTATGGCACAACTGTAAACCTACCAAGACAAGGCCGTCCACCTAAACTCACAGGCCGAACAAGGAGGGTGCTGATCAGAAATGCAGTCAAGAGGCCCATAGTGACTCTGGACGAGCTGCAGAAGTCTACAGCTCAGGTGGGGGAATCTGTCCATAGGACAACTATTAGTCATGCACTGCACAAAGTTGGCCTTTATGGAAGAGTGGCAAGAAGAAAGGCATTGTTAACAGAAAATCATAAGAAGTCCCATTTGCAGTTTGCCATGTGGGGGACACAGCAAACATGTGGAAGAAGGTGCTCTGGTCAGATGAGACCAAAATGGAACTTTTTGGCCAAAATGCAAAACGCTATGTGTGGTGGAAAACTAACACTGCACATCACTCTGAACACACCATCCTCACTGTCAAATATGGTGGTGGCAGCATCATGATCTGGGGTGCTTCTCTTCAGCAGGGACAGGGAAGCTGGTAAGAGTTGATGGGAAGATGGATGGAGCCAAATACAGGGAAATCTTGGAAGAAAACCTCTTGGAGTCTGCAAAAGACTTAAGACTGGGGCAGAGGTTCACCTTCCAGCTGGAGAACGACCCTAAACATAAAGCCAGGGCAACAATGGAATGGTTTAAAACAGTACATATCCATGTGTTAGAATGGCCCAGTCAAAGTCCAGATCTAAATCCAATTGAGAATCTGTGGAAAGATCTGAAAACTGATGTTCACAAACGCTGTCCATCTAATCTGACTGAGCTGGAACTGTTTTGCAAAGAAGAATGGGCAAGGATTTTAGTCTCTAGATGTGCAAAGCTGGTAGAGACATACCCTAAAATACTGGCAGCTGTAATTGCAGCAAAAGGTGGTTCTACAAAGTATTGACGCAGGGGGATGAATAATTCTGCACACACCACTTTACAGTTTTTTTTTAAATGTTTGGAATCATGTATGAATTTTGTTCCACTTCTCACGTGTACACCACTTTGTATTGGTCTTTCACGTGGAATTCCAATAAATTGATTCATGTTTGTGGCAGTAATATGACAAAATGTGGAAACACTTTTGCAAACCACTGTAGTTGGCATTAGCAGGGAAAAAAGTTATTACTGATTATAGGGATAATAGTGACATAGCTAAAACGTCAAAACTGCTCTGGCCCATGGGGGGGGGGGTGGTAAACAAGGTCTGGATGCGAAGTGGTTTTAAAAGTGATTCTGCTGTTTTGTAGGATATTCACAAGCAAAATCAAAGGATGTGCTTCATAGGTGTGTCTAATGGCAAGTATACGGTACATTTTAAGATTCATCATTTATTTCATAGACAGTTGCAGAACATTGCAAATTGTTATTAGACAAATATGTCAAAATATTAATAATAACAACAATAGTGACAACCTTCTCTAAAATGTATAAATAAAAGGTACTTCAATCACTGTTTGTTCTTTTATTCATTTGTGTATCCATTCCAAAACATAACTACTCAATTTCACTTGCTTATATTGTGCTTCAAGCCATTTTTATACCACATTCCAACAATTATCTGGCATTATAAAATATAATGTGTCAACTTAAAGAGAATCTGTACTCTGAAATTCTTACAATAAAAAGCATACCATTCTATTCATTATGTGCTCCTGGTCCCCTCTGTGCTGTTTCTGCCATTCTCTGCTGCAAACCTGGCTTGTAATTGCCAGTTTTAGGCAGTGTTTACAAACAAACTAACCAGCTTCTAATAGGCTCAGCTAAGCAGAGTGTGTTAGTCACACAGAGCCTGCAGGGGGTGTGTACAGCTTCTAGCTAATCACAAGCAGCCCTGCACATTCCAGTCTGACTGCCTCAGCCTGACTGTGCCGACTATAGAGAGAAGATTAGATCATATAACAGAGATAACACAGCTACTGTGCAATTAGGAAAAGCTGCAGTAAGCCAGACCACATTAGAAAAGGCATAGGAACTTATAGCATAGAAGAAATAAAGATAAACAATTTGTTACAGAGTCTCTTTAAGTGCATGTTAACACATTCAAATGTTTTATTCTGTTTTTCTCTTTAAGCATCTGCACACAGATTAGTGTCAGGACAATTAAGGAAACCGATGCATGCTATAAATTATCTTGTACAATAATTATATTCTATATATCCTTCATGATACAATTAATACAGTGGATACAAACTTTTTTTTAATTTATTAGGTAGCCATGGATATATCTAAAACAAGAAGATTTTTAATACCTTCAGCATTTTATTCCCACTTAAGTAAATGTTATTTTTTCTGCTGGATTGTGATTGGTTAAATGCTAGACTATTACCAGAAAAAACGATATATTCTATTAGCAGATGTTTTAATTGTGTACATATGGGTTAGTATTGTAATGGTATGGCACTGGTAAAACAGCATCTTGATATGGCACTACCCTTAAATTGCAGTATATTAGAAACCGTATTTTACTAGCACCTTCAATACAACACAGCTGATCCAATACGTTTCATGTCTGTAATTACGCATGGCCCTTACGCAATTACGCGTAAGAATACCGTAATGCAGTTTGTTACGTTATTGCCTTACGCATAATTTCTTACTAGCAATTAATGCTTAAGGCCATGCTCCCAAGCGGAAAAGTTGACGCATGTATCAATGTTAGGTAGCCGCCGACTTTAACGGTTAATAGTAAAGCCCCCTTGATTGCTGAGAGCCTCACATTTGGAGAATATATTAAGGAGATCAGAAGGAATAAGAGGAAAAAAATGTTTTTCAAAAAGACCTTATAGTTTTTGAGAAAATCGATTTTAAAGTTTCAAAGGAAAATATATACATTTAAAAACCCGCCGACTTTAACGGTTAATAGCAAAGCCTGCTTAAAATTTAGGAACATCAAATTCCCAGGGTATATTAAGGGGATCAGTGGGAATAAGAGGAATTTTTTTTTTCAAAAAGACCTTATAGTTTTTGAGAAAATCAATGTTTAAGTTTCAAGGGGAAAAATGTCTTTTAAATGCAGAAAATGTCATTTTTTTTGCACAGGTAACAATAGTGTATTATTTTCATAGATTCCCCCAAGTGGGAAGAGTTTTACTTACTTCGATCTGAGTGTGGGAAATATAAAAAAAAAACGACATGGGGTCCCCCCTCCCAGACCTCTTTAACCCCTTGTCCCCCATGAAGGCTGGGATAGCCAGAATGCGGAGCACCGGCCGCGTGGGGCTCCGCACCCTGACTATACCAGCCCGCATGGTCCATGGATTGGGGGGTCTCGGAAGGGGAGGGGCAGCCAAGCTTTCCCCTCCCCCTCCGAGCCCTTGTCCAATCCAAGGACAAGGGGCTCTTCTCCACCTCCGATGGGCGGTGGAGGTGGAGGCCGCAATTTCCTGGGGGGGGGGTTCATGGTGGCATCTGGGAGTCCCCTTTAAAAAGGGGTCCCCCAGATGCCCACCCCCCCTCCCAGGAGAAATGAGTATAGGGGAACTTGTACCTCTTACCCATTTCCTTTAAGGGTTAAAAGTAAATAAACACACAAACACTTAGAAAAAGTATTTTAATTGAACAAAAAACATAACCACGAAAAAAGTCCTTTAATATTCTTAATTAACCATTAATACTTACCTGTCCCTTTAAATAAATGATCCCTCGCAATAGCCTCGGAAATGTTCTATCAGTTACAATGTAACAAAGTTATTACAATGTAACAACTTTGTTACATTGTAACTACGCCGCACCCGACGTCACTCGCCGCTCAGCCGCCGCATACACTTACGCGTCCTTGCAGGACGCTAATTCCGCGCCGGCTCCCGCTGTCCACCCAGCCCACATCTGTCACCCACATGTCACCCACATGTGGGTGACATGTGGGTGACACGTGGGAGAGGCGGGGAGGGCAGCGGGAGCCGGCGGGGACTTAGCGTCCTGCATGGACCCGACAGAGCTCTGAGCTATATAGCTCAGAGCTCTCTAAGCATCTTTGAATTTGGGCTCCAAGGAGCCCCATTGGTCCTTAGCAGACCAATGGAGTTCCTTCTGATTTGAAAGAACCCCATTGGTCTGCTAAGGACCAATGGGGCTCCTTGGAGCCCAAATTCAAAGATGCTTAGAGAGCTCTGAGCTATATAGCTCAGAGCTCTGTCGGGTCCATGCAGGACGCTAAGTCCCCGCCGGCTCCCGCTGCCCTCCCCGCCTCTCCCACATGTCACCCACATGTGGGTGACAGATGTGGGCTGGGTGGACAGCGGGAGCCGGCGGGGACTTAGCGTCCTGCATGGACGCCAAAGTGTATGCGGCGGCTGAGCGGCGAGTGACGTCGGGTGTGGCGTAGTTACAATGTAACAAAGTTGTTGATAGAACATTTCCGAGGCTATTGCGAGGGATCATTTATTTAAAGGGACAGGTAAGTATTAATGGTTAATTAAGAATATTAAAGGACTTTTTTCGTGGTTATGTTTTTTGTTCAATTAAAATACTTTTTCTAAGTGTTTGTGTGTTTATTTACTTTTAACTCTTAAAGGAAATGGGTAAGAGGTACAAGTACCCCTATACTCATTTCTCCTGGGAGGGGGGGTGGGCATCTGGGGGACCCCTTTTTAAAGGGGACTCCCAGATGCCACCATGAAACCCCCCCCCCCCAGGAAATCGCGGCCTCCACCTCCACCGCCCATCGGAGGTGGAGAAGGGCCCCTTGTCCTTGGATTGGACAAGGGCTCGGAGGGGGAGGGGAAAGTTTGGCTGCCCCTCCCCTTCCGAGACCCCCCAAACCATGGACCATGCGGGCTGGTATAGTCAGGGTGTGGAGCCCCATGCGGCCGGTGCTCCACATTCTGGCTATCCCAGCCTGCATGGGGGACAAGGGATTAAAGTGGTCTGGGAGGGGGGACCCCATGTCGTTTTTTTTTATATTTCCCACACTCAGAACGAAGTAAGTAAAACTCTTCCCACTTGGGGGAATCTATGAAAATAATACACTATTGTTACCTGTGCAAAAAAAAAATTGACATTTTCCGCATTTAAAAGACATTTTTCCCCTTGAAACTTAAAAATCGATTTTCTCAAAAACTATAAGGTCTTTTTGAAAAAAAAAATTTCCTATTATTCCCACTGATCCCCTTAATATACCCTGGGAATTTGGTGTTCCTAAATTTTAAGCAGGCTTTGCTATTAACCGTTAAAGTCGGCGGGTTTTTAAATGTATATATTTTTCCTTTGAAACTTTAAAATCGATTTTTTCAAAAACTATAAGGTCTTTTTGAGAAAAAAAATTTCCTCTTATTCCTTCTGATCTCCTTAATATATTCTCCAAATGTGAGGCTCTTAGCACTTAAGGGGGCTTTGCTATTAACCCTTAAAGTCGGTGGCTTTTTTATATTATACGGGAGCGTAATATTACGCGATTACGGCAGACTGTGTAATTTCAATAGGAGTTTACGGTCTTACGCGTAATTTGTTACGCGTAATAACGTAACCTGCGGTCTACGCGTAATTAATTACGTGTAATACCGTAACCTTACACGTAACGCTTACAGTGCATGTGTAGTGAATTACGATGCGCAATTACGCTAGTGCGTAATTTCGGCCCAGCACTACATATAACTACCTTTTAAGTTGAGTGAACTCACCTCACTGCATATCTACCTTTTCTGTAGAGTGAACTCACCTCACTGCATATAACTACATTTGTGTTGAGTGAACTCAGCTGACTGCATCTAACTACCTGTTGTGTTCAGTGAACTCACCTCACTGCATATATAACTACCTTTGGGTTGAGTGAACTCACCTCACTGCATATATAACTACCTTTGGGTTGAGTGAACTCACCTCACTGCATATATAACTACCTTTGGGTTGAGTGAACTCACCTCACTGCATATATAACTACCTTTGGGTTGAGTGAACTCACCTCACTGCACATAGCTACCTTTTGTGTTCAGTAAACTCACCTCACTGCATATATAACTACCTTTGGGTTGAGTGAACTCACCTCACTGCATATCTACCTTTTCTGTTGAGTGAACTCACCTCACTGCATATACCTAGCTTCCCCCCGAGATGGACTAAATGGACAAACCAGGTAGAGGAAGAGGTAGAGGAAGACCCAAAGGAAGGCCACCTGGCACTGGCAGCTCTGTGCGAGGTGGTATTGCTGTGATTTCGTGCGGACCTGGACCAAAGTACAGTGCTCAGAAGAAGGCACGGGCCATCACTTCCCAAAATTGTGAGGACGTGCTTGAGTATTTAACACAGAAGACCTCATCTCCCGCAGCCAGTGCTACCAGTGCTAGTACAAGCACCACATCCGCTGCATTCGACACTTTGCAAGAGTTATTTGGTGGTGGTGGTGGTGAAATCACTGATTCACAACCACTACTGCAACAACAAGAAGAAGGCGCAGGTACACCACCTTATACGTCTGCGTTAGGTGGTGATAGTATGGACGTAATGTGTGAGGAGGGACATGATGAACCACCTGAAGTTGGAGCAGTTGTGGAGTTGTCTGAGGAAAGCGAAGCTGGGCAGGAGGATTATGATGACAATTATACGGATGCCACGTATGCTCCCAATAGAGGAGATGACCAGGGGGACAGTTCAGAGGGGGAGCCAGAGAGGAGTAGGAGGAGACGACTCCATGATAGAAGCAGAGGGAGCTCGTCCTCAGAAACAGCTGGAAGCAGTGTCCGGCGCCATGTATCGCCAGCTATGGCCAGCCAGCCAACATGCCATTCAACGTCAGCTGCTGATGCCACCGTAGCGCCATCACCCCAGGGGGGCTCAGTGGTTTGGAATTTTTTTAACGTGTGTGTCTCAGATCGGAGCAAAGCCATCTGTTGTCTCTGCCAGCAAAAATTGAGCCGTAGAAAGGCCAACTCTCACGTAGGGACATTTGGGAAAGCTGACACATGTACCCTGCATGGCACATGTGCTGAATCTGGTCGTGCAAAGATTTGTCTCAAAGTACCCAGGCTTAGAGGACGTCCTGAAGCAGACCAGGAAGTTGTGTGGGCATTTCAGGCGGTCTTATACGGCCATGGCACGCTTTGCGGACATTCAGCATAGAAACAACTTGCCGGTGAGACGCTTGATATGCGATAGCCCGACTCGCTGGAATTCCACCCTGCTCATGTTCTCTTGCTTGCTAGACCAGGAGAAAGCTGTCACCCAGTACCTGTACAACTACAGTAGAAGGACACAATCTGGGAAGATGGGGATGTTGTGGCCTAACAGCTGGACACTGATGCGAAATGCATGCAGGACCATGCAGCCGTTTGAGGAGGTGACCAACCTGGTGAGTCGCGCTGAAGGCACCATCAGCGACTTGATCCCCTACGCTTACTTCCTGGAGCGTGCCGTGCGTAGAGTGGTGGCTGAAGCTGTGGAGGAGTGGCAGGAGCAGTCGTGGGACCAATTTCCAGCCGAACCACAGGTTTCCTCACCACCTGCGGCACCACAGAGGGAGGAGGAGGAGGAAGAAGAGGAGTCATGTGGGGAAGGAGAGGAGTCAGACTCGGATGATTATGAGGAAGGTGTTTCTGTGGAGGTGGAAGAGGCGGCAGCGGCAGAAGAAAACAGCAGCAGCCGTCACAGGGGGCTTCTGCTGCTCCACGTTCCCGTGGTATTGTTCGTGGCTGGGGGGAGGAAGAGGACTTGCGTGACGTCACTGTGGAAGAGCAAGAGGAGATGGAGAGTACGTCTGGATCCGACTTTGTGCAGATGGCCTCTTTCATGTTGTCCAGCCTGTTGAGAGACCCCCGTATCAAAAAACTCAAGGCGAATGACCTGTACTGGGTGGCCACGCTACTAGACCCTCGGTACAGGCACAAAGTGGCAGACCTTTTATCAACTCAACACAAGGCAGCAAGGATGCAGCACTTGCAGAACAAGCTGTCAATGATGCTTTACAATGCATTTAAGGGTGATGTGACAGTACAACGCAATAAAGGTACCACTGGCAGTATTCCTCCTCCTCCTCACCAGTCCACGCAGGCAAGGACAGGACGCTCCAGCGATCTCGGGGTGATGTCGGACATGCGGACATTCTTTAGTCCAACGCCTCACAGTAGCCCTTCGGGATCCACCCTCCACCAACGCCTGGACCGGCAGGTAGCCGACTACCTGGCCTTAAGTGTGGATGTACACACTGCGAATGCGAGCAGCGACGATGAACCCTTGCTCTACTAGTTGCGCATGCTTGACCTGTGGCCAAAGCTGTCCCAATTTGCCATACAACTTCTCTCTTGCCCTGCCGCAAGCGTCCTGTGAGAAAGGACCTTTAGTGCAGCTGGAGGCATTGTCACTGAGAACAGAAGTCATGACAGTGTTCAGTACCTGACCTTTATCAAAATGAACGAGGCATGGAACCCTGAGGGCTATTGCACGACCGAAGACTAAGTCAGTCCCCACACACAGCATCTCTGCCTGCAGGCCGCTTGACTGCCTTCTCCGCCACCACCACCAGGGTCCAGGACTCTAGGCGGATTCCAGAATTTTTAAGGCCGCTGCTAGCAGCGGCCGCTATACTAATTTTTCGGGAGCGTGCACATGCCTGCCTAATTTTTCTGGCTGAACTGCAGGCCAAAAAAACAAAAGGCATGTACATGTGCCCATCCCCCTTCGTGATCATTACCTTGCCGCGGTGAAGGGGCTTGCGTATCACAATGAAGCAATGACTGCCGGCTATATGAGTGTCTCGGGTGGGGGTGGCACACCAAAGATAATAAGGTCATTGTTTCATTGTGGTTAGACCAAATTTGATCAGCTGGACAGTCACTGTTCGGTCATTCAGCTACATCAGCCGGGCGACCATATGGGCTGAAAAGCCACCATCAGGGATGCTCAGCAGAGCTCGAATATTCGAGTAGCTCGAATATTCGAGCTCTTTTTCAGCTATTCGAGCTCGTTATTCGAGCTCGAATAGCTGCAGCTATTCGAATGGGCTATTCGAGTGAACTCGAATATCCCATTCACTATTCGCGCTATTAGAGCAAACAGCGCTATTCGAGCTCGAATACCGAGCTCGAATAGCGTCATAGCCCAGATTGATGTCCTTAGAGCCAATCAGAGGGCTCCCAGGCCCTCTGACAGCAGCCAATCACAGAGGGAGACCCTGGCCAGCCCCTACCCTATAAATAGCGGCCGCCATGTTAGGTTTTTCCGTCCTTGCTTGACTTGTACAGAGAGAGATCTACTCCTTTGTGCTTTGACTTAGCAAGTGCTCTATTGTGGTCAATCACCTAGCGTTTTTGCTCACATACACCTTCTATACACACCTATATTGTTCAGCACACACAAGACAATCCGTGCACCGCTTCCTTGATACACTGTGTTTATTTTCCCATGCAATACATCAGCAGATGGATAGGCAATATTCCAGTGACAGTGTTCACATATACGTTTGCATTATGTCAATCTGACCTGTGCCGTGGACGGGTGCGGGGGGGTGACCAGGGGATGGGAGGACTGCGCGACAGCAGTTTCGCGCCGGTGTGGCGCTTGTTCACGTGCAGGTATCCTTGGGCGAATGGCGGCGTGTACGGGCTTCCGTGATGACACAGAGGTGTTTCCCCCGCTCTCAACTCTCCTGGCATCTGCATGCCTGTTCCTCAGGTTTCCCCCGTCCTTAAAGGGTAGGGAGCCCCGTTTGGTCCTCCCTCCCTTCTTCCTTCCCTCCTTTCGCTTTCCCTGCCTTCCTCCCCTGGGAATAGTGGGTCCTGAATGGCGAATATTGCTATTTAGGAGCGTTCCCCATACAGTGTGCCACCGGTTTTAGAAGGTAATATACCATGGACCTGGGGCACACGGTTTTGGGTACACCACCGGTGGAGATGTGTTGGGGTGGGGCAGGTGCATTTAGTTTTTGGATGGTGATAAGGCATATTGGCCAAAAGAATGGGGGGGGCCATGCCCCCGTTCATGGTCCTTGGTGTTTTATGGGGGGGGTGGGTGACGCCTCATGGGCATGATACATGTTCCGGTGGCGTCTGTTTCCCCTTCCCCCCCCCCCCCCCCCTGGACGAAACCACCGCATATGTGCACTGCCTGCACGTCAACTGCACCCCCACACCCTTTTGGGGAGGTTTGTGGTCCCTGGGGACACATCAGGGACCCCACTTCCCTCCTTCTCCCTTTCTCTTGTCTAGCCTATAGAATCCTGGCCACAGGCTGCTACCGCAAGGTTCCCTTGCGGAACTGAACGTCCAAGTATATATTCCCCGTTTTTAATGGGCAGAGCTGGGGGCTCTTTTTCCCCAAAACTTTTTCTCCCCCCAACTTTTCCCTTCCCCCCCCTTTCCCCAATGTCAGCGCCGAGAATGAAAGGGTGCCAGCTGGAGTGTTCCAGTACATTTCAGAAGGGAATGGGGACAACTTAAGAAGGGGGAGGGGACTTTACAGTAAAAGCTTCAAGTAAATGGTCCGGAGGCTTGCGTCTCCCTATTCACTAATTTCCCTCACCAACTTCATAGTGATTTTAAAATGGGGTAATTAGGGTGTTTTTAAATGAGGTTTCTAATAAAAAGTTTTTTATGTAAGAAGCAGGTGGAGATTTAGGCACGGTTCAGGCAGTCACATTGGCCCAGTGCGAGCGTGTCTTTTATTAAGACACAAAGAAAGCACAAGTGTTTGAAGTTTTATAATGAATGGGTCAGGGCTTTAATAATTGTATAATTTGGAGCACGTCACGGTATGATGTTTACAATGTATGCACAGTTTAAATTCGCCATGTTGCGGCGATCTGTAATCACTGTATATGCGTGTCTTAGTTGACATAGCGACCACTTAACCAATGCCATGTCACTGGCCGGTCTCCTCCCCCCTAGCCTCGCACTCAATCACTACCCAGCACCCAGGAGCCAATGGCGTGCGTGATGGGCGGGGCTTCCGAGTGTCATCACGGAAGCCCGTACACGCCGCCATTCGCCCAAGGATACCTGCACGTGAACAAGCGCCACACCGGCGCGAAACGGCTGTCGCGCAGTCCTCCCATCCCCTGGTCACCACCCCGCACCCGTCCACGGCACAGGTCAGATTGACATAATGCAAACGTATATGTGAACACTGTCACTGGAATATTGCCTATCCATCTGCTGATGTATCGCATGGGAAAATAAACACAGTGTATCAAGGAATCGGTGCACGCATTGTCTTGTGTGTGCTGCATATGAACTTGTGTTTGAAAAAGATCTGTCTGCACGCTTCCACACGCTAAGATCCCAGTTGCAGCAAGGATTAGGACGGGACTGATTATTTTACATGGTGCAGCAGACCTAACAACTCCCCCCTTACTGAGTGCCGGGCCAACCAGCATCTTTTGTGTACCACACCTATATTGTTGTTAGCTAGATAGAGATTGTATTTTAATTAGTAGCTTGTGTGTTACATAGAGACAGCTGCTGCTGCAGGCAAGCTTAGAGCTTTAGGCCTCAGGGCCTTGCCTGTGTGGTCAGCTGTCCTCCTGTTCTCTGTTAGTTTATTTCTGATCTATACCTGTGTTTGTGCTGTGTATTTTACCCTGTCTTGTCCTTTACTACTGAGTGATTATTGTATTTTGTAGTTATACTGTACTAGGGACACTCACTGTCACTGTTCATAGCTCCTGCGTGTGCGTGCACTGTCTGTAGTGTACAGTACACACTCTATTTCCTTCTACTGAATCATCTGATTACTACTGATTATTGTATTTTCTAGTTGTAGTAGTGTACTAGGGACACTCACTGTTCATAGGCTAGCTCCTGCATGTGTGTGTGCGTGCACTGTCTGTAGTGTACACACACTCTATTTCCTTCTACTGAATCTGATTACTACTGATTATTGTATTTTCTAGTTGTACTAGTGTACTAGGGGACACACACACTGTTCACTGTTCACACTTACTGATTACTGATTATTGTATTTTGTATTTGTACTGTACTAGTAATCACTTAGCGATCTAATCACTTAGTGATTAGTGTCACCTCACCCACCAACCCACTCCATTAAAGTACCCCACTTTTTCACCCGCCCTTTTAAAAAAACTTTTTTGTTTACGCCAAAAACATCTAAGATGTCTGGAAGTGGCAGCCAGCGCGGTTTGGGCAAGGGGAAGGGCAGCAAGGGAATCAGGAGGAGAGGGAGCAGCATTGTGGCAAGCCGCGCCACCATCCACAGTTCCGCAGCAGCAGCAGCTGCGTCAGTGGCTAACATTCTGCCTATAGCCACTGGCCGTGGACGCCTTGGGCGCCCAGCAGGAGCATCTGCAACTCACGCTGCAGAGACACAGCAGCAGCAGCGTGTAGTACCTGCTCCTATTTTCCTCCAGCCGGGTCGGAAACGTCCCATTGAGGAAAAGGATGCAGCCACTGTGATGCAACTGATGACGGAGGATGAGCAGCCCACCATCAGCTCTGCATCCGAGGCCTCCACCCTCACCACCACCCCTGTTCGCAGCAGCCGCCCAGCAGCAGGGCCTGGGGAGGAGGCCAGTTCACCGTCACAAGTTGGCGACCTGTCATTCAGCAGTCTTTGGACCCCAGGCATCATGAGGGAATTGTTTGCTGTTGTTAGCGATTTTGAGGAGGAGATGCTGATGGGCACTTTGGGGGAGGAGGGATTGGACAGCAAGACTGTGGCGACAGTCAAGCAGCCCATCCATGCATCAGGAGAGGAGTTTGGGGGGTCATCATCTCAGCAGGACATGTTTCAGGAGGGGGAGGATGATGATGATGATGATGACAGGGTGACGGACAAAGACTGGGTGCCACCACCAGCACCTGGGTATGTCATCATCAGCAGCTCTGAGGAGGAGGAGGAGGATGCGCTTGTGGGCCTTGCAAGGAGGTGCATCATTGCAAGCATTGGCAGCAGTAGGCAGGTCCCACAGCCTGCTGGTGTCTCAGGCTCAGCAGCAGCAGCAGCAGCAGCATCTGCCAGTACCACCACCAGCCGCACCCAAGCCCCCCCAACCACCACAGGGAGACAGGCAGCAGCGGCTCCAGTCCGTAGGGGGTTTTTCACGTCACCAATTTGGCAATTTTTCACCATGTCCACAGATAACAGCAAGTACGCCACTTGCAACCACTGTCAGCGGAAGTTGAGCAGAGGTGCAGACCCCTTAAAGTTCAGCACCAGCTCTCTTATAAACCATCTTGCTGCTAAACATTACCACCAGCATGAGGAGTTCAAGAAGCTGAAGGCATCTGGTGCTGGCAGTGGCACCACACCCAGCACTGCACAGCCTTCAGCAGCAGCAACAGCAGCCAGCCGCCCCCCTGCTCCTCCAGCACCACCAGCAGGAGTGCGGAAACACACTGCTCCTCCCCCCTCTGCAACTCCTGCCGCCGACACTGAGGCCTGTTCTGGCAGCCAGTCCTCAGTGGCCTCCTTTGCTGTCTCCGCCGATTCCCGTGCTAGCAAAAGGCGACGCCAGAGCATTTTGAGCGAGTCCTTCCAGGGGGTGGTTAGGGCTCTGCCTCCCAGCAGCCCTCGCGTGCGGCAGCTGAACGGCTTGCTGGCACAGGCCATGTGCTCCCAACTCCTGCCGTACACGCTCATGCAGGAGGGGAGCGACATGCGTGCGCTGCTTGCTTGTGCAGCCCCAGACTGGCAGCTCCCCAGCAGACACTTCTTCGCCCGCAAGGCCATTCCTGCACTGTACCGCTTTGTGATGGCCAATGTGGAGCGAGGGCTGGAGCACGCGGTTGGTGAAAGGGTCCACATCACCATGGACTCCTGGAGCAGCCGCTTCGGGACAGGCCGCTACCTGTCCTTCACTGTCCACTCGGTCAGCTTGGTGGAAGGGGGTGAGGATGGGAGAGCAGCAGCGGGCACAGCAGCAGCAGCAACACAGTGGGTGGTGCCACCCTGCAGGGTCAGGGGAACTGCAGCAGGTTCCTCCGATCCTCTGCCATCCTCCGGCACACCTGGCCAAACCCCCCGCCTCAGCAGCAGCGTGAAGAGCCACGCCACGGCCAAGCGCTGCTGCAGTTGGTCAGCCTTGGGAAGACCAAACTGACGGCAACCCATGTGTTGGCCAAACTCCAGGAGCAGGAGAGGATTTGGCTGACCCCCAGAGGCCTCAGAGTCGGAGAGGTGGTGGCCGACAATGGGGCCAATCTGGTTGCCGCAATCGACAGGGGAAACCTGACCCACATCCTCTGTCTTGCCCACGTGCTGAACCTGGTGGTGCAGAAGTTCTTGCGCACCTACCAGGGGATGGGCGAACTGCTGGAAATGGCAAGGAATGTTGTGTGTCACTTCCGGCGCTCGCCTGCAGCCTCTGCGAGCCTGGAAGACGTGCAAAAGGAGCTGGAGCTGCCACGCCATCAGATGATCCTTGACGTTCCAACTCGCTGGAACTCCACCCTGGCGATGTTGGAGCGTCTGGTTGAACAGAAGCACGCTGTCAACCAGTACCTTGCCCTGGCCACTGTGTCCGCCGCTCAGAAAAGGGACAAGACCAGCAACATCCCGTCCATCGTCCCCGATGACGACTGGGGGCACATGCATCAGGTGTGCTTAGTGCTGGCTCCCTTTCTGCAGGCCACTAACATGGTGAGCAGGGACCATGCTATGGTGTGCGAGTGGGTGCCTCTGGTTTGTCTGCTGAACAGGGCCCTTGATGCTTTGCTGGAACAGGGAGCGGCAGCCTTGGCCCAGCAGGAGTGGCATGCAGCTGAACAGTCCACCTCTGAGGGGGAGGAGGAGGACTTGGTGGAGGTCCCTGACTTTGCTGCTGATGAGGGGGATCAGCACAGTGCAGCTGAATTGGTGCGGGGGTGGAGAGAGGATGAGGCGGCAGAGGAGGAGGATGATGACAGCACTGCCGTCGATGTGCCAGCACACGTGGCCCACCTCTTCCCAATGGCAGCGCACATGCTGACGTGCCTGCGCAGGGACCCCAGGGTGATCCAGATGAAGCAGAGGGAGGACATCTGGATCAGCATGATGTTGTTGGACCCGCGCCTCAAGGGGAAGTTGAGCCAGTTCCTGCCTCCTGCAGGAGGAGACCCAGCGCAACAAATAAGGAGCTTGCAGCAGGCCCTTGTTGAGCGCTTGGAGGAAGCCTTCCCCCAGCCTCCCCCCCCCCACTGTCCAGCCAGCACAGAGGCAGCAGCAGGTGCCTGCATCCAGCAGCAAGTGCACCACAGACCTGCTGTCTCCCAGCAACGAGCTCTACAGGACTGTAGAGGCTCCAGCAGTGACTAGAGAGGAGGTGCATGCAGCAGCATCCTCCTCCGGTCACTGCCAGCGCCTGACCCGCATGGTGGCTGACTACATGGGGTCCTACAACGGACTTGACAGCGATGCCCCTGTTGATCCCATGGAGTATTGGGTCAAGCGCCTGGAGATCTGGAGCGAGCTGGCGCAGTACGCCCTGGAAGTGCTGTCCTGTCCCCCTTCCAGCGTGCTGTCCGAGCGCTGCTTCAGTGCAGCTGGTGGCGTGGTCACCGAGAAACGCTCACGTCTGTCTCACAAGTCTGTGGACAGACTGACGTTTCTCAAGATGAACCAGGCGTGGGTGGAAGGCGAGTTCCTGGCCCCTGTTGTCGGCGAGAGGGGGACATGAACTGGCTGCCAGAACCATCGTTAACTTAATATGCCTTACCACCCTTTACCACCTCCTGGCTCCTGCTCACTAAGCCAGCCTGGTTCAGTTTGACTATTACGTCGCCTGTAGCCACACATTTTACACCTACAGTGGGCTGCTGTGTACTGCCCTTCTGCTGTCTGTCTGTGTTTCCCACTGCCAGGGTACACAGATTTACCTTCTGCTGCCACTCTGCCACCAGCTATTACGTCCAACAATAGCTATATCTGTGTAATTTGCTGTAAAAAAAAAAAAAACATTAAAAAACCGGTTTAATTTTTCTGAGGTGCCCGGGTTGAAAACTGTGTTGTCCCAGTTGTGTATTGGACACGATGTGGGCTGCACGACCGCTGTCTGGGACCTCCTGTTGTGTTTATTAGAGTTGGGCCGAACAGTTCACCTGGCGAACCTCTCTGGGCCTCTTACTACTTCCGGGTCGCAATGACCCGGAGTAGTACGCCTGCGCTGCCCGGCGGAGCGCGTCCTAGATCGCGCTCCTGTTGCCGGGCGCTCTCTGCGCATGAGCGTGACATCACTCATGACGTCACGCACATGCGCAGAGAGTGCCCGGCAACGGGAGCGCGATCTAGGACGCGCTCCGCCGGGCAGCGCAGTCGTACTACTCCGGGTCATTGCGACCCGGAAGTAGTAAGAGGCCCATGAATTTAGAGATGTTCGCCGGCGAACGGTTCGGGAACCGTTCGCCACATCTCTAGTGTTTATTTACAGCCCTGGTATCACCGCTAGGTACCAGGGCTATCATGTCACGCTGCCTGCCTGCTGCCACACTCACACTACTCCTCCATTCCTCCTGCTGCTGCTGTCTGTCTGTGTTTCCCACTGCCAGGGTACACAGATTTACCTTCTGCTGCCACTCTGCCACCAGCTATTACGTCCAACAATAGCTATATCTGTGTAATTTGCTGTTAAAAAAAAAAAAAAAACATTAAAAAAAAAGGTTTAATTCTTCTGAGGTGCCCAGGTTGAAAACTGTGTTGTCCCAGTTGTGTATTGGACACGATGTGGGCTGCACGACCGCTGTCTGGGACCTCCTGTTGTGTTTATTTACAGCCCTGGTATCACCGCTAGGTACCAGGGCTATTATGCCACGCTGCCTGCCTGCTGCCACACTCACACTACTCCTCCATTCCTCCTGCTGCTGCACCTACAGTGGGCTTCTGTGTACTGCCCTTCTGCTGTCTGTCTGTGTTTCCCACTGCCAGGGTACACAGATTTACCTTCTGCTGCCACTCTGCCACCAGCTATTACGTCCAACAATAGCTATATCTGTGTAATTTGCTGTAAAAAAAAATGCCTGCCTCATTGACTGCCTGCTGCCACACAATCATCCTCTTCCTCCTCCTCCTGCTGCTGAATTTACCTCCTGCTGTCTGTGTGTTTCCACTGCCAGGGAGCACATACAATGGCGCTTCCACCATGCGCCACCAGCTATTTATTACGCTCAAAAATAGCTGCATTTCTTTAAAAAAAAATATATGTATACTTTTTAATACTTTGTGATATTATGTTTAGAGGTGTCCGGGTTGAAAATTGTGTTGTCCCAGTTGTGTATTGGACATGATGTGGGCTTCACGACCGCTGTCTGGAACCTCATGCTGTGTATTTACGGCCTGGTACCACCGCTAGGTACCACAGCCTATTATGTCTCGCTGCCTGCCTCATTGACTGCCTGCTGCCACACAATCCTCCTCCTCCTCCTCCTCCAGCTGCTGAATTTACCTCCTGCTGTCTGTGTGTTTCCACTGCCAGGGAGCACATACAATGGCGCTTCCACCATGCACCACCAGCTATTTATTACACTCAAAAATAGCTACATTTCTTTAAAAAAAAATAAAAATATATATACTTTTTAATTCTTTGTTATATTATTTTTAGAGGTGTCCGGGTTGAAGACTGTGTTGTCCCAGTTGTGTATTGGACACGATGTGGGCTGCACGACCGCTGTCTGGAACCTCATGCTGTGTATTTACGGCCTGGTACCACCGCTAGGTACCACAGCCTATTATGTCTCGCTGCCTGCCTCATTGACTGCCTGCACACAATCATCCTCCTCCTCCTGCTGCTGAAGAAGAAGAAGAAGTTATAGAAGAAGAAGAAGAAGAAGAAGAAGAAGAAGAAGAAGAAGAAAAAGAAGAAGAAGATATAGAAGATAAAGAAGAAGAAGAAGAAGAAGAAGTATATACAGTACTGAACAGAATTTTGGACACAACTTCTCTCTCCACTTTTTTTTTTTTTTTTAAAGGAACATCCCCACATAATCACTTGCTGTTGTTACTTGTAAAAAAAGATGTTTCTTGTATCATTCACCCCCAAAACAAGTGTTGGAAGCTATTTAAGGCCAATTCGAATAGTCATCTCGAATAATGAGCTCGAATACCGACTCGAATAGTGAGCTCGAATTCCGAGGTCGAATCAAATAGTAAAAAATATGTGATTCGACTATTCGACCGAACTCGAATAATTTACTATTCGAATTCGACCTAACTCGAATAATAAAAAGGGGTATCCGAGCATCCCTGGCCACCATCACCTGCACTCGTCATGGTGCGCACCAGTCCAGCACGCCTGTCACTACACAAACGGCTGTTTGCAGCCACTGCATACCTTTCACTGCATCTGTGACTGCACATTATACCTGGCAGTCAGTGCATAACTTGCACTTGAATGGATACAGTTTTAAACAATTGAAAAATACAACCATCTACATTTTCAAACAATTAAAAAATACAACCATCTACATTTTCAAACAATTTAAAAATACAGCCATCTACATTTTAAAACAATTTAAAAATACAACCATCTACATTTTCAAACAATTTAAAAATACAACCATCTACATTTTCAAACAATTGAAAAAAAAGGCAAAAAACTTGCCCTCCGTAAAACATTCTTGGCAAATGCTTTCGACTTGGTTTGTCTTCCACTGGGTCAAGGGTCCATCTGATCACAGATGCCTGGTCTGCAAAGCACGGTCAGGGCAGATACAGCATGGGTCTCAGCAGGCTCCCACTTTGGGCCGGAATCCAACCTTCATTTCCCGCCCATTACCCGTGGTGACAATGTCAGACTTGCCCGCCTCCATATGATTCTCGGGAAAGGAATGTGGTGTCATCTTTGCCCGCCATAACTGGTTCTCGTTAAAGGATTTAAAGTACATTCATTTCAAATACAGCAAGCCCTCGATAGTCCTCCTGTATTGTTATTTTTGGTAACTACCTCGGGACGGGCGTGCATGCCTGCCTGCTGCCCTCCTTGCCTGTGTAGTGGTAGTCGTTGCTCAGGCTCCACATCGGATTCCATCCCTCATTCCCCGGCCATTACCCGGGGTCACAAATGGCAGACTTGTCCGCCTCCATATGATTCTCATGAAAGGAATGTGGTGTCATCTTTGCCCGCCATAACTGGTTCTCGTTAAAGGATTTAAAGTACATTCATTTCAGATACAGCAAGCCCTCGATAGTCCTCCTGTATTGTTATTTTTGGTCACTACCTCGGGGCGGGCGTGCATGCCTGACTGCTGCCCTCCTTGGATGTGTAGTGGTAGCCGTTGCTCAGGCTCCACACCGGATTCCATCCCTCATTCCCCGGCCATTACCCGGGGTCACAATGCCAGACTTGCCCGCCTCCATAGGATTCTCATTGTAGCGGTACTGAACAAGTACCACTACAAGTAGAAAATGTAATTTAAAAACAAAACGTAAGCTTTTTAACAATGCCATGGAAAGTTGAGAAGGCAGTCACACATTACCTGACATCACTGAGTGAGGAAGAGCAATCTCGCCATGTTGCGCAGTAGTCCAGCATGGCCGTCACTACACAAACAGCTGGTAACTTGCGGTGCGTTACACAGTTAGTTTGGTGCGTCAGTGTGAAGCAGTACTCTAATTACACTACCTGATTGATGTATACACATGCAAGATGTTTGAAAGCACGTTAGGCCTGCAATTTAGCATTCAATGTGATTTCTGCCCTTAAAACGCTGTTTTGCTTCACGTCCAAATTTTTCCCCGGGACTTTTGGCGTGTATCCCACTCCGCCATGCCCCCCTCCAGGTGTTAGACCCCTTGAAACATCTTTTCCATCACTTTTGGGGCCAGCATAATTTTTTCTATTTTTCAAAGTTCGCCTCCCCATTGAAGTCTATTGCGGTTCGCAAACTTTTCTGCGAACCGAACCTTCCATGGAAGTTCGCGAACCTAAAATCGGAGGTTTGGCCCATCACTAACTGTTAGCACGCCTGTGAAAAGCCCCTCAGCATGCCTAAAAGAGCTTTTCGCGTGCGAATTCGCTCGCGAAACGCATCTCATGCAAAGTTATGCGCGCAAAACTTTACGCACGTAAACCGTTATGCACACAGTAAACCTTTATGCATGCATAAAGGTTTACGCACGTAAAGTTTTGCACATAACTTTGCGTGCGATTTCTTAAAGCTTTGTGCGTGCTAACTACTTAGCCTTTAGGCGTGCTAACTAGGTTAGCACCGCTTTGTGAATCGAGCCCCTTGCATCCATACATTTTAACACATATAAAGCCTCTCTAAGCAAATGACAGATTTTATTTGCTTCCACTTTGCTTCTTTTGTTTCTTGTGAGAACACTGTAAAATTCAAGAGCGAAAAAACGGGTTACAAAATTATATCTATGCTTTGGTAGTTCTTATTTCAGAATCCAGGAATATTAGTACGTTTGATGAAATCCACATTTACACCAATGTTCTCTTCCAAGTTCAAGAACTCCACCATTTTAGTTTTGTTTTTTTTGTTTTTTTCCTATTATTTCACAGATGTTAGCTTGTAAACACAGAAACCTTGCAAAGGACAGTAGCATATGCCTTGCTTTTCTAATTCTTAAACTCCTCTTTTTACGTACAACTTTTCTGAATAGTTTCCATGGTAAAATAAATGTGTATCTTCACGGTCAAGTCATCTTTTATATAAAGTTAAAAAAATTATTGAAACTTTCTACAGAGCTATTTCAAAAGCAAACTTAAGTCACAATGTCGGTTAGTTTAAAATATCCAGTTCTTCATTTTTGTATTTTTTAATATAGCACATTGTCACAAATGCCTTTATAGACTTTAACCTTTATACAGTACACTGTGTATTGTGTTAAATAATAAAATACATACATTTCAAAAAACCATTGAACCAGACTTTAGTAAGATCACAAGTTCTCAATTGAAAGCATGCTACATGAGCTTATCTAAGTCCAGTTTTTTTTAATGTTTTTTCTTTTTTTTTGTTCTTCTAAAAGCTATACTTGCACTGCAAAATGTATGGGTTCGTTTTCTAGCATGGCTACATAATGAAGATGTTGAATAAGGGCTGTGTAAAGCGGAGTTTCATGTAGATAGCCATTTAAAATATACTGATGAAATACAGTACACGTAAAAGTCTATCTGCTCAAAAAAATGTGTAATTCTCTCCATTTCTGTAATGCAGATAAATTAATAACACAGAAAAAACAGCATAAGCATGTTCCTACCTAGGGCATGGTCAGCAGGACAAGAGGAAGCCCTACACTGGTGCACGGTGGGGGTTGGATTCCTATATTTTTTAATATATGTACTTGCTGAGTGTACCTGCTATTGAAGTAAGTGTATATGATGAGTGGGAATATGCAGATTTGTATGGTTTATTATTGCACCTGATTTATTATAGTTTATTATTGCATCTGCTGTAGATTGTGGAGTGGATACTTTTGCCATCTACTGAGAATACTGAAGGAATTTGGAATCTGAAGCGTAATTAAATCTTATGCTCTCAATGACTGTATGTTGCAGATTTGCATATTTGGCGAGTCAACCCAGGCATGTGTGAGGTAACAATCATGCTGGAGAAGTGCCAATATATGATCCCATTTAAAGTGGCAAGACGTCAGCTGAGGATATTTTTGTTTGTGCACTAGAAATGTTTTACACTTTATGAGGTGAAGACTCTACTAGTAGTCAGGGCCGTTTAAACCCACAGAAATTTCAAGTGATGATAGCCTGAAGCATTGTTGCTGTCAGGGAGCGCCGCTGGCAGTGAATTTACTGGCAGTCCAGAAAGAAAAAGTGGTTTATTTTCCATGCCCATAAGGTCCTTAGAGCCTGATAAAAGTAAGTCAGTAAAAAAAAAATCTGTTTGCTTTTTGAGCCATTGTTCTAATGGCTGCATGTGCACAGCCTTAGATAAGGAATTGTACAAAGTTTGGAAATTGTAGACTGTAACTCCTCAGCCTTTTCCCCCCTCTGTTCACCTGAGCTCCCACTGAGGGTTCATAAAACAGATGTTTCTGCACCAATGTTCTGACTGCATGTGCACAGCCGCAGAGAAAAAGTTGTAGACAGTCCCTCCACAGCCCTCCCCCCAGGCCTGAGAATGCCATGACTGTCTTTAGCTGCTTTGCTCAAGAGAGGAAAGATTGAGACAGGGAGTGGCGTGCATTGGATCTATGAGGGACTTGTGTTGTCCATTTCATCTGGGGGGGACAGGATACCTGGCATTGCTATGATATCTAAACATGTTCTGAGATGGACATGCTATCTGCTGCTTTTATTTCATGGACATGGTGGCAGTATGTATTATATGGCACAAGACTTATATCATATGGGATGTGTCTTAGTTGATAAAATAGAACACTAATAATTGCAAATTCTATACGGTTTGGTATTGTGTCCTTTAAACATGGAATAAAGTGCATTTGATTAACTCAATTCAAATAAAAAGTACATGAAAATTACAGTATATCACATGTAAAACTTAAATATTGTAGCACGTAGTGTATGTGTGTTTTTATGAGGGGGAAGAGGGGAGGGGCAACAGGTTCTCTTGCTTGGGGTGACAAAAAGGCCAGAAATTGACCTGCTACTAGTTGCTTTTTGCTCATCCCAAAATAGCCCATGTTTATATCATGTACGCTTAAACTCTTGCCTTATTAAAAAACAGAGGCACAGCTAAGGTTTTGGTGGCCCCAAGCAGCCCATCATTCGAGGCCCCCGCCCCGCACAAAGCTTGCCGCTGTGAAAATGGGCATGGCCATGGCATGATGTGGGTGGAGCCAAATACTAGTGAAATACAGGTAGTCCCCGGGTTAAAAAATGAGATAGGGACTGTACAGTAGGTCCAGTTTTAACCTGAATCCCTTCCTCTTTTGTTCCCCTCTGTTCTCCCTGTGTCTCTTTTGTCCGCCTGTAATGATCCCTCCTGTAGCGTATTCTGTCCGTTGCAGTGCAGCTGACAGTTCTGGCTTATCTACTTGCATTTGGTTGTGCATTTGCAATGGGTCCCATTGTCATTTGCAATCGCTCTGCAGTTCTGGGAGGCTCAGGATGCTGTCATCATTCCACCAATTGCTTGTTGCAGCTGAGCTGCGGCCGGATAGCCCTGGATTCCTGCATGCATGTTGTTACATAATACTGCATGCATTTCTTATGGGGGTCCTTTGCATTCACAGCTAGCTAGCAAATGGTAATCAAGCCAGCTGAGGCTGCATTTCCACTTGTGCGGTGCGAATCTCCGCGGTAAAAATTTGCATGCGGATGCGAATTTCGCATGCGGGTCCAATTTTCATGCGAATTCGCATGGATGACGATGAATGTGAATTTAACCATGGCAGTGCTGTTGTGCTTTTCCATTGTTTCTATGCGAATTCGCATGAAAATTTGCATGAAAATTCGCATACTCAAACCTCATGCGAATTTCCTATTAAATACATTGTATGCGATTCGCATAGCGGTATGTGGTATGCAAATTCTGATGGCTCTGCCATGCGAATTTTTTCTGCACAGAAAAACGCAAAGGAATCCTGACAAGTGGAAACAGTCATTCACTTGTATTGCTATGCAAATTTGCATGCGAAAAATGCATGCGAATTCGCGATAGTGGAAATTGGCCCTCAGGATTGAGTGATTACCATTCAGCTGTGTGGAGATTTGCATACCTGCATCCATTGGCTGATGCCAGCATAAAAGTCCGCCTACCATTTCATACCCTGCCCGTCATAGTGGTCAGTACGCTGATCCTCTGGGCACCTTGTTACTCTGTATAGTTCTGTTATTGTAGTTCTATGTGACCTTATTACTTGTGCTTTAGCTAGTTCTTGATAAATATATAAGCGGACTTGCTAATATATATTTATCCGTTAGTTTAGCCGTTTGTTGTTTTTCTTATTATTGTGTATTGCCTAGTTCCATGCTTGAGGGACGTTCGCTGCATCCGCGGTGGATCAGTGAAGTCCATTATCCAGATAGCTTGGATTCTGCCATCACCACGTTGGTAACTGTAGTATTCCTGCTACTCTAGTTTTTGGGAGCGTAACTATAGGCTGCAGTTGCTATTAGTTACGTTCTATCCTGTAGTCTTGCCTGGGTGGATGCTTGCTGGTGACTGTTAGCCTGCTTGCTCTGCTTCTGTGGACGTGACTGTTAGCTGCGGTTGCTACTAGTTACGCTCCAATCTATAGTCCTGTCTTGTACCTGTCTGAATGCTTGGTATCGCTAAGGCAGCACAGTGTGAACTTAGGTAGTGCAACATCGCACTGCGCTGCCATCGTGTTTTATTTGTAGTGATATCAGAAGCCCAGAGCTGCAGTTGCTCTGGGCAGCCTGTGTAACCTCTTCCATTATCCAGTTCTTAGCCTTGTTGCGCTGGGTGGTCAGAAAGTATGACCCTACAGCATTACACCGCCTCTGCATTACCTCAGTTTGTGCCGTTTTTGTCTCACTCTGTGTCACCACTGTTCCCCCTATGCCTCTATTGTCCCCTTCTGCTCCCCCTGTGCCTCTTTTGTCCCCTTCTATGTCCCCCTGTGTCAGCTCTTGTCCCCCTGCATTTTACTAGCTAGGTGCCCCAGTATCCAGGAATAGGTGCCTCCAGTATAGGTAACCAGGTGTAGGTGCACACAGTGTAGGTAGCCAGCTATAAGTGGTGCTCCTGTATAGCTACCTTTGGATATTTGCCCCCAGTATAGGTAGCCAGGTACAGGTGGTGCCCTCAGTACAAGTAGCCAGGTATAGGTGGTGCCCCAGTTGTAGCCAGGTACAGCTGGTGCTCTCAGTATAGATTAGCCAGGTAGAGGTGCCACAGTATAGATAGCGAGCTATAGGTGCCCCAGTATAGGTAGCCAGGTACATACAGGTGGTGCCCAAGTAAAGGTTAGCCAGGCATCGGCTGGTGGCCAATGATGGAAACTTACATAACCCCACTCCTCTCACCACACTCTCCTCTTGCTGCCTCATCATGTTCTACTGCCATGGTTACCTCCGGTTGAACCTCTGACGTCATGAGAGGCGCCGCCGGGGTCACCATGGAGACAGGATGAGAACCCGGCGAGGTGGCAACAGGAGAAGACTAGAGAGTTTTGAGAGGAGTCTGCACTGGAATAGGATTATGTAAGTTACTGCAGGGGGGCCCTGGGGCAGCACAGGGCAGGCCGGCGGGCAGCTGCAATGGAGCAAATAAGGCCCCCCCCCTCAAGTGAGGCCTCAAGCAGGGGCTTACATAGCTTGTAGACGGTGGCGGTCCTGTTAAAATATAACTTCCTGACATCTTAATTACTAAAATCACCCTTCCTTATAGCTAACCCTAACCTCCCTCCCTCTTAAAGCTATTCCATACCCACCAATTTTAAAAAGCAACAAATGTAACTTATCCTGCCCTGTCCCTTACTCCTCCATTTCAAAATATAACTTTAACTGGTATTTTACTTATGTCACATATATTAAGGATTCAGGGCTGGTACCCAATACACCACCATTGCTGAGAAATTATCCAGGTGTCAGTGCTGGTAAGGATGTAGTGGAACTGATCACCTGTGGACAATCCATATCCACACAGCTGATATGTACACTGTTGTTGAGTACTGATGCCAAATCCACTGGAGCCAAATCCACATGTTTCCAGTTCCATGCATCCAAAACAGACAGCTATGAAAGGCTAAGGTATTTTCACAGCTTTCCCTTTTTTCTTTTAGTAACGTTAGGAACTTGAGAAGCAGCATTTTGTTTATAACTGTCAGGATTGCAGAAGTTTTTTTTTTTTATTCTGAAATTATAAGAGGTTTTGTATTCATTAAAAGTAAGAGCTTTCATGACCTTTTGTACTGTTTGTCTTCATATAAAGTAAAATAAACACAGTCTGGCAATTTAAATGAAACAAAGTCTTTAGTAAACATTAGTGTTAGTTTCCTACACCTGTGGAAAAAGGCCGATAGATCAAAATAGATTTGGTATTTATGAATTTTGTACAGTTTTAAGCACAAGTTAAGTTAGGTTAGAGATACCTGTATACAATAAGGCCATGCAATTCTATTAAAGTTTATAAAACCTTTAAAAAGGAACCTGAGATGAGGAAAACAATGTTTTATACATACCTGGGGCTTTAGGCTGATCGGCCCCTCACCGTCCTACTCTGCCACCTGGATCCTCTGCTAGACAGCAGGGTAACTTTGCAAGTCAGGGTGCACTGAGCATGTGCAGCCCAGCCATGCGCCCAATCCCCAGGAGAATAGTGTGCTTGAGCACTCTTCTGCCTGTAGAATGGGGTTGTTTTCTCCACCTTCCTGGCCAATAACAGTCTGCATGGGGGAAATGTTACTACTTTTTTTTCTTTTGAAAACAAGAAACATTTAACCTTTATGCATATATTTCATGTTGTAATCTACCAATGGAGCAATAAAAACAGTTATTACAGTGACAGGCACTCCACAGGTTGCTGGCAGTGTATTGAGAGCCAGAAATTACTTTTTGAATTCCCAAACTACCATCATGGTCAATGTATGCACACATTCTATGTAGGAATATACTTGACAACCAACACTGGAATTTAACTATCCTTTCATTCACATCCAGGCAGTGAATAATCAGCAGTGCAGTCCAGTAAAGACCTTTGCAATTACAGCTTGAATTGCAGTAAGTATAGCTCAGGCTGCAGCAAACGGGAGTATCATCCAACCAGCCATGATGCCTGTTTACATGGCAGCGGATAAAAACAGCGGACAGTCACTGTTTCAGACGGATGAAGCAACCACATGAGAAAGGATGGTTCATTCATTCGAAACAGAGACATAGACATGAAACATAGCATTTCTCTGGGGTTTTCAGTAAATCCTAATTTGAGACTCCTTCATACCCATCCATATTGCTGTCTCCTTACCGCAACACTGGTCAATACTAGCCTTAAAATAAATAACTTTTAATTATTTGAGGGGGCATGTTCCATCTATGTAAATGAATGGTAATCCTTTCTTTGCCAATAATTCTATGTCTTCCATCCTAGTCATTGTTGTGATGGTAATATAATGAAGTGGATAGACATCAAGGGTCACAAAGCAGAATTTACTGAAGATCCCAGAAGATGTTTATGGCAGAACAGCTTTATGAGCAGGATTGTGGTGGAATAAAAGAGGTGGGCAAGGAATTTTCCCACTTGTTAATAGTTAAGATCTGTATGATATAGCATTTTAGGTGGTGAAGCTCAATGCTCACATGTTAAGCCTCCTAGGACAACATCGCTCTAGGATAGATGTAGAATACGAACATTGGCCTCAATTCACTAAGCTTAACTCCTGTCTGTTATCACCATGGTGATATAATTGTGATAACTGTAAAACAGCTCTGAAGAGTTATTAAAGACAGGAGTTAAGCTTAGTGAATTGAGGCCACTTTGTCTCTTCATTTAAAAAAAATGGTAAAAAAAAAAAGAGAAATACAAGGTTAAACTCAAATGAGTAAAGTTTCACCTCATGTAATAAACTCAGCTTTTCTAATTTTGATGATAAACAGAGCCTGCACTGTGTAAAAACATTAACTGAATCATGGGAAATCAATGCCAAACTGTTAAAAAAATAGAAACTTCTCATTAGCAACTTTTTTTTTTTTCTTTGCATCAGCAGAACAGATGACTTTCACATGACACTCTTTTTACAGCTGAATCATAAACATTTGCATGCATTAGTCTAGTCTATCTCAAGTCTTAAATGCTGGAGTTACTTTCAGATGTAAGTACCAAAAATACACTATAACACAGCTAGAAACAAGCTACAATTGGCACTAAACAATGTTTCCTAATGTCTAACAATGTATTAGTACATACATTGTTTAACACCCTCAGGACCACACATTGTAAAATCTACATTGTGTTTGTGGATGCTTAAGTCTGACACAACATGCATTTTATGGACCCAGCTCCGCACACTCCTGCAAAGAATATATGCATCCAATGCTGGAGATCCACTGATGATTGCCACTCTTCTCTATACAGCAGTGCTGGGCCGAAATTACGCATGAGCGTAATTACCCATCGTAATTCAATATAAATTTACGCGTAAGCGCTATGGGTAAATTACGGTCTTACGCGTAATTATTTACGCGTAAGCAGTAAAGTGGTATCGTAATTACACTGTCTACCGTAATTGCTAGGTATGCGTAATTTTACGAACACTTACGCGTAATTTTACGCGGAATTACTAATGTACTAACATCCTAAGCAACCAATAGTATCTTCTCCCGCCCTTCAGTATAAGCGTACGTTTTGACGCATACGAATGATATGTACGCAATAACTGTCACATTGACTGCTATTGCGTACATATCGTCCGTATGCGTAAAAAAATACGCATTAATGGGTATTACGGCACTACGCGTAACATCATAGTGTAAGCGCCTACATTACGGTATCCTTACGTGTAACTGCGTAAGTTTACGTGTAATTACAGTGATGTACCGTAGATAATTTCCTACGCCGTAACCGTAATTGCGTAATGTGTAATAGCGTAAAATTACGCGTAATGATCCGTAAGCGTAGATTTTTCCATTACGACCAGCACTGCTATACAGCACAAGAAGCCTTGTACTGAACTTGGCTGCTCGTCGTCTCATTCATCTTTCTTTCCTCTGTCAAGCTCTTCATTGGCTACCAATTAACCAGAGGATCCAGTTCAAACTCTTAACTCTAACTTACAAAGCTCACTACAATCTCTCTCCTGTGTACATTTCCTCACTAGTTTTTAACATACCAACCCAACCGCAATCTCAGATCTGCACATGACCTTCTTTTGTCCTCCTCTAGAATTACCTCCTCATATTTACGTATACAAGATTTTGCACATGCTTCAGCACTCATCTGTAATTCCCTGCCACAACACATCCGTCACTCTTCATCCTTCTTTAAAAGTTCCCGCAAAACTCAGTATTTTTTGTCAAGCATAACTCTGCATTAGGCCAGCAGATCTGTGGCTCCTACTAGATAACCTAAAACACACTGCCTCTAGGTATGAATATTATATACTACCCCACCTCTTATCCCCCCTCCCTTACTTTAGATTGTAATCTTGCAAAAGCAGGGATCTCTCACCCTTTTGTGTGTCAAAATTTGTTACACATATTAATTTTGTCACTGTAATTACCAGCTCTGTATCTTGTACCAATTCTGTATTTTGTACTAACTCTGTATTTTGTATATTGGTGTATACCATTGTCTGTATTATATTGTACCCCATGCTTGTTTCTTACTTTGTACAGCACCACAGAATATGTTGGTGCTTTATAAATCAACAGTAATAATAATGATAAAGCCTTATATAGTCACAAGTGCTGGGTCTCAGCTTTATGTCATAAAGCCAGAACCAGGCCCGTATCTCTTAAGAGGCACCTGTGGGCCAGTGCCATGGGCAGCCACTCGGGGGGGGGGTGGCTGCCTATTGGCTATACAGTATTTTATTATTTCTTTTAATTGTTTTTGTTTTAATTTTATATATGTGTTTGTTTTTATTATGTGCGGCTTTGGTGAGGGGGGGGGGGGGGGAGAAGCGGTGGAGAGCAGGCACACACATATGGAGAGGAACTCGCTCCCCCCTCCAGAATTAAGCACAGTGGCGCTGGCCGGGGAACTTACTACTTCCCAGCAAAAGAGGGAAACTCTGCATGCCGCTGGCGCGGTCTAGTCAGTGACGTCATTAGACTAGGCAAGCGGCACGCAGAGTTTCCCTTGCACCTAGAAGAGGTAAGCTGTTTGCCGCCCCCTGCCACTGGACTCTGCACTAGACTGGAGGGGAAAGGGAGGTAGGGGGAGTGGAACCCCCAGGTGAGGGGGGGGAGACGTCCCCCCCTTCCCCGCTGCTGTGTGTGTGTGCCTGCTACCCCTTCCAGGTTACCCAAACTGGGGACATCTATAGAACTACTACCTAAACTAGGGACACCTATAGACCTACTAAATAAACTGGGGACACCTATAGACCTACTACCTAAACTGGGGACACCTATGAAACTACTACCTAATCTGGGGACACCTATAGAACTACCTAAACTGAGGATACCTATAGACCTGGCTATCTATACTGGGGACACCTATAGACCAAGCTACTTATATTGTACTGCCATCTTCAGCAGTTCTTCACAGAGTACGTAGTCATGTTGCTGACTGTCCTCTGAGGAGCTCACAATCTAATCCTGCCATAGCCTAATGTCCTACCATTTTAGTATGTATTTATATAGCACTGACATCTTCTGCAGCACTTTACAGAGTACATAGTCATGTCCCTGACTGCCCACAGAGGAGTTTACAATCTAAACCTACCATAGTCCTAATGTGCTACCATCTTATTGTGTATTTATATAGCACTGGCATCTTCTGCAGCACTTTGCAGAGAACATAGTCATGTTACATATAACATAATCATGTTACTGACTTTTCTCAGATGAGTTCACAATCTAATACCAACCACTATTTTGTGCGAGAGAACACTGGCTAATGTGTTTCTTTGGTGGGAACATTTCCTACTTGCTTTTTTAGGGTCACTTTACTCATATCCGGGGAGAAAACAAGGCCCCACCGATCTTACAAGGAAATTGTAATTGTTCACACCCACGGAGTGTTATGGACACACTCACTGCATTCTGTGGCCATGCCCATTTTTTGCCGCAGTGCGCTGCCAATTTCCTTGGGGGGGCATCATAGATCTGAGGTGCCTAGGGTGCCTAGGTGCCTAGGGTGGCCCAAACCCTAAATACAGCCCTGGCCAGGTCCCAGTATATGCAGCTGTATGATGTTGCCTGCAATGAATGTTGGGAAACACTGCACCATGCTGGACCTGAGGAGAAGTAAGCTACATACGTACCCACATGCTTGTCCTCCTTCAAGCATCTTACTTTAAAGGATGTTAAGTGCAGCTGTGTGTGTATGTATTGTGACTGACAAAAACATCCACTTCTCCACAGAGTATCAGGGCCGGTTTTAGACAGGCACATATGAGGGGGCAGTCGGAAGTATGAAGGGGGCATCATGTTCAAGCAAATTTTCTTTCAGTAATGCTTGTGCGGCGCATGAAAAATGGGTGTAGTAATGCCGTCATGTGGGCGGGGCTAACTGTAATGTAACGCGTAACAGTGAGGCGGCAATGCAAGAACCATTACTTCCGACACATGCAATGCAAGAACCATTACCTCCGACACATAAAATGCAACAACCTTTATTTCCGACACATGAAATGCAAGAACCATTACCTCCAACACATAAAATGCAACAACCGTTATCTCCGACACATAAGATGCAACAACCGTTATCTCCGACACGTAAAATGCAAGAACCATTACCTCTGACACCTGAAATGCAAGCAGTGGAGCAGTGTTTTACCATAAAATAATCATAATGTGGCCAGCGTTTCCCCACAAAATAATCGTACTGCAGCAATGTTTCACTAGAATTTTTTACTAGACTAGTGCAATAGATGAATCACAATATCTACATGAAATTTAAGACAAAAAGAAAAAAAAGACAAATAGTGGGTTAGTAAAGTCTCCAGGCAAGAAAGAGTGTAGATGTGAGATAGGTGAACAGACCTGTCAGCTTCTGCTGGGAGAGGGAGATAGGAGAGTGTTTGCATGGAGGGGACAGAGAGGGGGGGGAGGGTAACATCTGCAGATGGGCTGACAGAGGAAAAAGGAACTGAGAGCATTGAGGAAGGGAGACAGCACAGCAGAATACCTCCTGGCAGCAGCATAGAGATGAACCTGGAGCTGAGAAACATGGCTGCAAAACTGATTCAAACCACCACGCGCTGGAGCAGCTCTCTCCTCCCTGCTGTGCACATGGGATCCAAGTCCCATCATCTCTAGATACAGGCAAACTTACTGTTTCTCTGGAGGCTCTGCATCACGAGCAGCTCTGCCTCCTTCTTCCTCCAGCCTCATCATAACCAAGCTGTCCGGCTCCCGCTCTTTCTTTCAATCTGTGTCGACACAGTAGAGCAGGATGGGCAGAGCAAAACAGCCTCTCTGATCTGCATAATCAGAGGAGCAGTCATGTGACTGCTGTGCTGCCTGTTAGCTGACACCCAGGCTGACTTCTCTTTCTCTCTGCGTGCCTGCGCTGCCAATTTTGCACAGCAAAAGAAAACTGGTGGCAGAGGGAGAGTGGAAGATCGGGTCTCATTGTGTGCGCCGGGCACCCAGATATTTGAAGGGGCACAACATTTATTTAAGGGGGCTTCGCCCCCTCTCGCCCCTGCCTAGAGCCGGCCCTGCAGAGTATGAACCTAACCTTAATAGAAATGAAGTGAAAGCCATACTGCCAAACAGATTTCAATAATTAATGACAGCATGTAAATAAGTATATCTATATATATATAACGCAACAAAAAATTTCAAAAATAGGAGCACACCATGTAGGTGATGCTGCTATTGATTTTACTGTCTTGATATTCTGTTTACTTATCCATATATTATCTGTAAATATTTATCTTGTGTGCAATTATTCTGATTAACAAACTGATGGTTTTGAGATACTCAACAGCCTCGGTGCCAATCCAAAGACATGTTGATGTTCTTAAATTCCTTGTAAGTTATCACACAACCAAAAAACGTTTACAAAATGGCTGAAGTTTAACATTTTTTAAGTTTAACATTTTAGGAAGGGATTTGTCACCATTTATTATCAACATGCATTCAGCGCTATTTTATCAACTTTCTTCAGGCATTTTAGGGTTAGTACACTGCTTCAGCTAGACACTTAAACAATTAACATGTGCATATTATTGCCAATTTGCTACACTGCTGTGTGGAGAAAGTGGATTATCTGTATTAAGAAAATGGGTAGGTTTCTTCTTCACTCATTAAAACTAAAGAAGTCACTCTGCATGAATAATAAAATATATTTTAAAACAGATAGAAAGGTGTCCAGTTACAGATTCTTGACTTTGAGGTGAGGTTTCCCCTGGAGCAGTTGAAAAGAGTGCAAGACACGTCCAGTTGAAAATGGTGCCTGCTATTTGTAACCGCAGTTTGTATAGCAGGCACCCTTTTTAACAAGACGCCGGGGTTAAGGTTGGGTTCTCACCAGTGTAGTTAAAGTGAACCTCCGGACTAAAAATCTACTCAGCAGAACTGAAAAGGCTTGGTGTTTCTTTAACAGTTTCACAGCATCAGAACTTTGTTTTTCTTACCAAAGCATCATTTTTAGCTGCATTTTTAGCTAAGTTCCACCCATCAAAGAAAACTGCCCGGGCTTTTTTTCTCTGATGCTGTGCAAAGCATGATGGGATTTCCTATGTTGTTATTCACGTTGCCTAGCAACTGGGAGGGGTGATCAGCACACAGAACAGTTGGAACTGTGTCTCATGCTCCCTGTCACCTCCTTTCAACCAAAAAGATTGCTGCCCTCATGAAATCAAACATTTGCCGGTTCTTTTAAAACCGGGTGGGTAAGAGATTATATTACCTATCTATTTTAATTAACATAACGAATGTAACTTAATGACAGTATGTTTGTTTAGACTGGAGTTCCTCTTTAAGATTAGTTGGCCACCAGGGGGGGGGCGGTTAAGGTTAGGCACCTATCAGGGGAGTAGGGTTAGGCAAAGGGGAGTTTAAGGTTAGGTACCACCAGAGGGTGGGGGTCTGTGTGAGAGTAGGGAGAAATTAGATCATATCAAAATATTGGTAAATATTACCAATATTTTACTAGATTAAATAAATAGTAGAAAATCAGTAAATGTATTGACAGACATTCTATTACCAGCTATTTCCTACGCTCTTTTTAACGGGTGCATTTGTCAAATGTACACGTTCTTCAGTCTTCTGTCATTTAGTGTACACATTTGAACTCAAATTCTTTTTAAAATCACTACTATATGGGTCATATTTATCATTTTCTCTTCACTGGTTCTCTTTTATTTTGTATAGAAAGAACAAGTTTCCTGCATTTTTTTTTGTATTTTAGAAATAACAATCTCTTTTTGAAGCTGCTATGAGATCACCCCATTAATAAAATATTAATTAAAAAAAGAGACAGAAGTGCAAGTACCCTAGAATTCCCTGAAAACCCATAAACTGCTAATTAGAATAACAAACATGCAACTTGTCCTAGAAATGTTAATTGCAGCCATTTTAATTGCGTGTTTCCAAGCCAACAGACAGTGTGACAAGGTGATTCTTAGATCTGTTTTTATCAAAAACACAACTTAAAGTGCTTTTTTCAATTATCTTTGCTGTTTGATTTACTGTTACATTTACAGAAAGGGGAAAAAATTCACCTGATTATTATTAAATGAAAAAAATCGATAAAAAGCTTAACATATGTGTGGATCAGTAGGGAAAAGTTAATTTCTTCCAGAATTAGAGATGAGCAAACACAAATCTGCTAATAATATTCCCATGCAATTAGGGTGTGCTGTAAGTTTCCACTAAGGGCTTTTATGGTTTCCTTTATTGCACATATATATGTATTATTTGGGTATTATCCAAAGAAAGGAGTAATATTTCTTGTATCTCATATTTCTGTCATTGTTACAATAAAGATGCATGATATGCATGTAAACGCAGCACTATTAATCTACAGAGTGCCATCATATTCTAATAACCCTGCATTTATACAGCAATGGCATTTTCTGCAGCACAAATTATTATATATATATATATATATATATATATATATATATATATAAAATGTGTACACATCTGTACAATTATTGCGAGGGCAGGTTCTATTTTCATGTGTGCCACTGGTCTGGAACAGTAAGAGAATTCAGTATTCAATGAGAGTATTCAGTATGGAAGTTTAGCGTTTTCTATATTCACTTAGCAGCACCCTTGTTGTAGGTTAGTCAATCTCTTTGTTCAGGATGCTGCTTTCTGATTGGCTCAATACTGAGTACTTTGCTTTTTAAGAGACCAGAGCACAGTTTATTTTTAGATGATATTGTTGCATGGGATCCCATAAAATGTAAGGATTCCACTGGTCAGTCTAATAATCAACCCACTGGTGAGCAGCAGTAAGTGCAGGGCCCCTTTGCCCATGGTATGACAAGGGTTTTTGGGGAAAAGGGGAGAATATGTTGTCCCTCTTTCCCTGAGTGTCCCATAAAATGGACCACATGGCTTTTTAGAGTTCAAGGTGCAGAACCCACCATGATTCAAGCTCCAAATTCTGGCTATACCAGCCTGCATAGGTGACACAGGATTAAAATGTATTGGAAAGGGGAGGACCCAGCATGTTTTTTTAATGCGAATACAGTAATAGGTACATTAACTAGAGAGCCCTATACAGTAGTACTGCAGATGCACAGAAATTCCTGGCAAAAGCACTGCAGCTTGCCCTGGTCATTACAAAGTCAGTGTACTTACCAACAGGAGACCCCACCAAGTAGTTTGCTGATTTTTCTAGGGACATATGTACATTTTCAATACAATTTTAGATACATTATCTGTCATTTACACATGATTTTCAGTTTCATAACTTTCAAATTGATTTTCTCAAAAACTACAAGGTCTTTTTGAAAAATTGTCTGTCCCTTATTCCCACTATTCCCCTTTAACAGACCCAGATCATTTGGTGACTATAGCACGTATAGGAGCTTTGCTATTGACTGAAGTCAGTGCCATTGACTTCAATGCAATTTGTGAAACTGTTTAATGAAAATTTGCGTAGCCGTCCAACGCTTGAGGAAATTCTTTGGTTGAGTTTTTTTGTTGGCCTTGGAAAAAAGCAATCAAGACAATGATGTGTTAGCCTGCAGTGAGAGCAGTGGCATACCTAGGAAATTTGGCACCCGTGCTGATTATTTACACCCCCCCCCCAAACAACCAATTTTTTTTGATAGGAGGGTTGGGGGGTTGGGGTGCCGAGCTTGTCATTGCAAATTTTGGGGGATTTGGGAGGAAAAGGCGTAATCAGGATGTTGGCGGAGCTAACCATTATGAAACTCTGTACTCTACACAGTGCTACAGAAGATGTCAGTACTATATAAATATACAATAATAATATGGTGGGACATTTGACTATGAATATGGTATCATTAGATTGTGAGCTCCTCTGAGGACCGTTAGGAAAGGGGACATATTAAAGAGGAGGATACATAGGAGAGAGAATAACAAACTAGAGGCACAAGACAGAGAGCCTGGTGGGAGAGGAGAAATGGCAGGAAGACCTCTCACTGGGACTACAGGGACATGCCAAAAGAAGCAACTGAAATCTGAAAAGAGGAAAGGGTCATGGGGGAAGACAATAGGGTGGGAGGGGGAGCTGGCAAAAGAGATAAGATTGCCTGCTAATCTAAATTGCCTGGAGCTTGCTTCTCTGCTCACTACAGAAGTCGGCTGTCAGCACCTGTATCACTTCTAAAACAGCAGACTGCCCTGCATTATTGATTTATTACTCTGATCAGGATAAATAATCAATAGTCTAGGACACTCTGGTATTACAGCAGCCAGTGCTCATAGCTACTAATGACAGACAACTTTCGAAGCATTAAACACATCCTACCACCTCTCCCTGCTAATGTCCCATTTGCAGCACAGCAATCATTTTCTCTACATACCTTGCTGCTCTGCACATTCACTCACTGTAGGCTGTGTATAGAGAGTGAGGAGACACATTGCCCACGTGACAGGAAGGGGGAGGGGTGCTACATCTAGAGCAGGAAGTAGTACAGTCCCCTGCACTACCTGCTGCTATTTTCCAAAATGTTGCCCAAACTATAAAAAAAAAGTCCCAGGTGGAAGAACACAGTGGCTGAACACAACAGTGGCACCCCTAGCCATGGCTACACTTGGTGCTGTGAGCACCTGTAGCCCTATGGTAGGTACACCACTGGGGGAGAGAAAGTTTCAGGCTTTCTTTTATGCCTCATGTAATTTATGTTCTAGATTTTATCTTCTGCTGTACAATATGGCATCTCAGGGGCTCATAGAGAGGCACTCTGTTATTAAGCAGAATGGCAACTAAAAATCTTAGACTTGATGAAAGTTGCCACTTGAGATTTGTGCTCCATTGGAACCAAATTATACACACAAAGATTTTCACGTGTCTTTCTTGTACTGTGGCACCCGAATAGAGGGTGTGGTACCAATGGAGTCCGAGGACCTTCCAAAGGAGACAAAAATGAGACAGGGACACCAGGAGCCCCTGATAGTGTGGCACATCTAGGGTATGGGACACTCAACAACAGTATGTGCAGAATACTCACAAGAATAGGTTGCAAGTTCTTTAGTCTTCATCAATGTAGGTTGCTCTCCAGGAAAATAAAAAGGGGTGTAAGGGTTCCAAGGAACCAACATACATGGCCAACACCCCAGGATGAGGGGGTTGGTGTGGGGTATTACTGGGAAGGAGAAGGTGCCCCAAGATGTGTTGTGTGGAAGGGATAATGTCAACTGGATAAAAACATAAATAAATAGGCTTACCCCTAAAAGAAGGGGGTAGCCCAAATATAGTAATACAATTTTTAATAGAAACCAGTGAACACTTGAATGATAACGCATTTTGCGGATTGCAGTCCGCTCCCTCAGATCAAATAATAAAAGTATCTCAAAACTAGCGATTTGCTAACAGGGGGCAACACCTTGTATCTGAATAGTACATATGTTGATACTGCTGCAATAACAAATGCACTATATACAAGTTAACACAAATATCACCTAAACTGAAGCTTCCATTTTCCTGTGAATGTGTTTTACTAGCTTTACTTAATGTGTTTTATGTTTTTACATTGAATGAAAATATGTGTTTAAGTACAGTACACATGCAGAATGTTTTATTTCTATAATAACCTTATGCCTTAACGCCTGCTAGTTCCACGACATTCCAGTGATTGATTGTTGGGCAAAGTGAAGCATTGCCTCTTATTAAATTTGATTGGAAATGTAGGTTTATTTGACAACTGGATGTCCTTACTTGTAGGGTAGTATACACTTGCTGGAATTACTGGCAATATTTACGAGTCCTCAAAGCCAAGAAGTTGTTTAATCTCAACGACCTTACTGTACTTGTCAATGTCATGAACACAAAGCGTCCTCAGGAATCCAGGCAATAATACTCATCAGTAAGTTTTACACAGTGTTTCCTTTCTTAATTTGAGACATGTTAATGATCTTTGCCATAAATTACTTTATAAATATTCCTTCTGATAGAGCGTGCCTTTCTCCCATTGTCAGTGGACAAATAAACCTACCCAGGAGTGACTAACTACCTAGAATAAATAGTATTTTACTCAGCATCTAGCCATAGTACCTTAGCAAGGCAATTACATGCAGGGACCTATTATCCCAATTAATGGTCTGTTTTATATTCATTGTGCATTATAATCTAGGCGCTTTGCAGGGCCAGCCTTAATGTTGCTGCTGGCGAAGTAGAAACATAACAAATATCCTGGAAAAGGTTTAGTCTACTTATTAAAATATGTACTGTGTAATTATACTGAAGGCAAAAGCAGCCATACTGCAGAAATGCCCTTTGGTTTATCTCTTCTTAATCTTTCTTCTTATTACAAATATGAGAAAAATGATTGTAATATTTTAGAAATCATCATTTGAATCTGCTTTCGGCATCTGTATTATATTCCATTGGGATATCTTTTTTCTATTCTGAAAGTGTTTGCTTTTCTATGCTCAAAGTGTAATAAAACTCTGACATAACATTCAATAAAAAAGTGTTTTCCTACTTTTTATTACCCATACAGTTACTACATGTGCTTTTGTGCACAAGTAATATTGTCTATTTACAAATTACAAGTTCCCAAAGTACAGTTTATCTGCTCTGAAAGCTGCCATTGCATGTTATTCATAGCTGCTAAAAATTATATATCAAAATCTTCTAGTGAGCCCTTCTGAACTGTGTGGATGCTTGAAGCACAGAGATATCATTTTTAGCTTAGCTAAGAATGTAACAAAACTGGAATATAAACAAAGTATAATGTTATCTCCTTTTCAGATGTGGATCATAAGCTGAAGGGGCTATCCACTGCAGAGCAAAGTGTTGTGCTTAACTGTTTGAATATTGCTCTGCTACATTTTTTTTTTGGTAGTAGGTTTAAAGCTGTAAGAAACCTTTTAGAGCAAAGAAGAAATGCTGAGTTTGAGACCACTTAGATTAATTTTGTTTTACTCCTATATGAGTAAAATGCTAATGTGTGTTTTGTGATTTCTTGTTAGTTCTATTACAATTGAACTTCATGTATTCATTCTTGATAACCTTTGATATTTTGTATGATCGTAATGAAAAGACTGTAGTCTACAATAATTGGCTTATTTTCAATTTAGTTTCCGAGGAATGTTAACATAAAAAAAGTCACTTGAATGATGTTTTAGCATGTGCTGTTGTAATTTTGATCACAACATTTTTGTTCTTACAAATTATCAATTTTTAAGGATTCGTTCGAAAAACTGAATCATGTTTGGTCAACACTCAATCCAGCTGAAGTTTTCTTATTACAGTATTTTATTATTAAAAAGTCATTATTGTTTACAAAATGTTACATACGTTGCATACTGTTCTCTTAAAATAAACTCATGGCTACCTGGGAGGGATCGCACCAAGTTCACATATTTCAACAGGTTTACATAAAATTAAGTACCACAAGATGCCTGAACAAACCAATAGTTTTACTTTCTATTAATGTACATATAAATTCTCTATTTTCTTTCTTTCTTTTCCTATATATGAGCTAGTATGCCCTTATTATGAGAGGATAGGTATACCTCCACTGTAAATCATACGGCATAATGCAAAGTGTAAGAGCAACCACTTGCCTAGTAAATTAGCCTCTACCTGACTGCCTAACATCAATTGGCGGTGGAAGGATGGCAGCTACAGGTTCGCCTAATGCCAATTGGCCTCAGGTCCTGTAGCTGCAGATTAGCGCATATCTGTGCGCTAGTGATGCTCGGATACCCCCGATCATGGATTCGACCGAATTTGGCCGAGGCTAAATCAAAATCCGAATAAGCCGTGATTTTGATCCGGATTTGAAATGGACTTACGGATTCGACTCGGATTTTTACCGTGATTGCCTCTAAAATCTGAGATCACGGTCGTGATCCGGATTTTCACTTAACGTTAATAGCAAAGCCCCAATACACGCTACAATCAGCAAAATTGCATAGATTATAAAGGTGATCAGTGGCTACAACTTAAAAAAAAATTCAAAAAGACTTTATAGTTTTTGAGAAAAACCGAATTTAAAGTTTCCAATGAAAAAGTATTGGTGATTAAATCCTGCCAAAACCCACCGACTTTAGTGGTTAATTGCAAAGCCCCTTTACATGCTATAAACACCAAATTTTCAGGATATGTTAAGTAGAACAGTGGGAACAAGGGGGAAACATTTTTTTTCCAAAAAGGCTTTAGTGTTTTTGAGATAATCAATTTTAAAGGTTCAAAGGAAAATAGTATACATTTAAATGCGGTAATGACAGTTCATGTATTTACCACATTTACATGCATACTTTTTTTCCTTTGAAATTTTCTTTGAACCTTTAAAATTAATTTTCTCAAAAAGTAGTTTAAAAAAAAAAGTTTTACTTGTTCCCACTGTTCTATTTAACACATCCTGCAAATTTTGTTTTTATAGCATGTAAGAGGGCTTTGCTTTGACCTATTTTTACCGTTCCAAAGTAGTAACCACGTCCAAATCCATGACTGGATTCTGTGATCGACTCTTGATCAAGGAACTGGATCATGGCGGCAGATAGTGAAAAAAATGCTCATGAATCACGGCAATATCCCGTCATCACGAGGTCGTGATGAGCATCACTTATGTGCGTATCCCCACTTGAGTGATAGAGCTCCATTCCATAAACAGCCTGCCAGTGGCAATCGCTGTGGCAAGCTAAAACTAAAGTAAACGACCATTTATTTACATCTACCGCAGCGCTGTACTGGGGACAGCCCTGTCACTTGGCTGTCCCCTGGAACGGCTCACCACACGATCCCTCTCATAGACACCTATGAGAGGTGATCACACTGATATGACCTCGGGGGAGGGGAAAAGTTAAAAAGAAATAGCCTTTTTTTAAAAAAAAAAAGACAATTAAATTAATTAAAAAATAAAGCCCACAGCAGCAATCAGATCCCACTAACAGAAAGCTCTGTTGGTGGGCAGAAAAGGAGGGCACATTCATTTGTGTGCTAAGTTGTATGTCCATGCAGCACACTATTAAAGCTGCAGTGTGCTGAATTGTAAAAAAAAATTGCCTGGGTTTGATTGGGGTTACAAAATGTTCAAACAAATTAGCATCAGTGGTGCTCAGCAAGATTTCGGTTAACAGAACTACCCAGATAATCCGAACTTTTTCCACTATCCGAATTTTGAATAGCAATTCGGATATTTTTTAAAATCTGAATAGACTATCCGGGCAAACTCGGATTTCCCATTTGAAATCCGAGTGGATAGTTAGTTCAGGTATCAGAGCAGAAGACAAAATCACAAAATCACCTTCAATGGCAAAAGAGAGAGAGAGAGAGAGAGAGAGAGACGTTTGGAAGCTTTTTAAGCAATTTTCAGGTTACTTTCGGTTTTCTATCCGGATATCCGAATCCGGACGGATATTGGCTTCGGATAGCCAAGTTTACTCGGGTACCAAAAAGTTCGGATTCGGATATCCGATTCGGATCTGGATATCTGGGTATCTGGATCCGAATCAAAAAGGGGTATCCGAGCACCACAGCCGTCTCAGCCACCAGGCAGCTATAAATTTTTGCCTAGGGCGGCAGGAGGAGGGAAGAGCGCTGTTGCACTGAGTAGTGAGAGAAGAAATGCCTCTCAGCTCACTCAGGAGTCAGATTACAACAGCAGCTAAAAGCAGCGCCTGACTCCACTCGTAACTGATTCATTTCGTTCCTTCAGCTCAATGATTCAAAGAACCACAATAATGAATGAGTCAGTGAGAGAAGGCACTCGTCCTAGCTCACTCAGGGATCAATCCGAGTACACCATCAGCTTCTGAGTCCTGACTCTTCACTGAGTCATTCAGTTCCTCTCTGTCTCTCTCTGCTACTGGTAACTAGATGGATGTAGAGAGACTGAGTTTAGCAGCCAGGCATGGACTGCTCCCCAAGCCGCCTTTCATTCAGTGATTTAGGGCTTGTCCAGTGCCTGGTGTATTCAGGTTTGTTATGTCAAACACTAAGCTAGCAGATAAAAGTGCAATTAGAGGGCAGGCAAGCTGGTAAATATAAACAGCATGATGCAGAGCTTGCCTCGAGGGTCTGTTGGAAAAAATCTGTCTGGTCTCTCCCCATTGTTAAAATGACTGCATGTGCAGATAAGGTGTTAAACAAGTGGAAAAATGGTGACAGTCCCTACACTCCAGGAGGGCTGCTTTCTGACTTGTGAGAGACTGGCAGGGACAGGAGTCCTATTACAGGCAAGTAGCCTCTGTGTAATGTAGGACTGCAATACAGATAAGCTCTCCATCTCAGGCTATTCTCAATTTCTCCACTCCGCCTCTCTCTGGGCTAGTGCGACAAAATCGCAATAGCAATCGCTAGCAATTTGCGAATGCGACTTTGTGAAGCGATTTTTGAAAGAATCGCTCCCAAAAATTTGAAAAAAATCCCAACGCTGCTGTGGGAACACCATCATAGGGGACAATAGCCCAGCGCTTTTCAAATCGCTGTCAATTTGAAAAGCGCTCAGAAGCACTCTTAGTGTGCACCAGCCTCCTTCATTCACCTTTGTTTCCCTCTTTCCCTAGTGCTGGCTGGCTGTGTCTTCTTGTCATACAGGAAAGCTAAATAAAAGTGCAATCATGGTAAGGCAAACATCTTCTTCCCTCTCTTTCAGCTTTTCTCTCCTCATTATTTCTCTGCATAAGAGCTCAGACACACTATAAGGTAGCGAAAGCAGGGATTAGTAGAGATGGTGGTGAAGGGGAGGACATAGGTAGGTGTATGTGTGTGTATAGTGTAGTGTGCGTGCATGTGTATAGTGTGTGTGTGTACTGTGCGTGTGTATAGTGTGTGTGTATATAGTGTGTACTGTGTGTATAGTGTGTGTGTGTGTGTGTGTATAGTGTGTGTGTGTGTATAGTGTGTGCGTGTGTATAGTTTGTGTGTATGTATAGTGTGTGTGCGCGTGTGTATAGTGTGTGTGTGCGCGTGTGTGTGCGTGCGTGTGTATATAGTGTGTGTATACTGTGTGCGTGTATATAGTGTGTGTGTATGTATAGTGTGTGTGCACGTGTGTATAGTGTGTGTGTGCGCGTGTGTATAGTGTGTGCGTGTGTATATAGTGTGTGTGTGTGTGTGTGTGTGTGTGTGTGTGTGTGTGTGTGTGTGTGTGTGTGTGTGGTGTGTGTGTGTAGTGTGTGTAGTGTGTGTGTAGTGTGTGGTGTGTGTGTGGTGTGTGTGTGTGGTGTGTGTGTGTGGTGTGTGGTGTGTGTGTGTAATGTGTGTGGTGTGTGTGAGTGCATGCCACAATAAGTATATTTTATGGTGAAACACTCATTACAACTATTTTCTGGTGAACCCATGCCGCAATAAGTGTATTTTCTGATTTTCTGGTGAAACGCTGCTGCATTATGATTATTTTCAGGGGTTTTGGGGGTGGTGTTCACCAGGGGTATGGGCTAGGGGGCAATCACGAGGGGGGGTTAGCGGGGGGGGGGGGGCGCCACAGGATTTCTCGCCTTGAGTGACAAAATGGCTAGAGGCACCCCTGCCGAGCACCCCAGATTAACATTAGTTTGATATAATCAGATGTGATCTGTGACTAACACCAAACCATAACTCACCAATTTCTAAATACAAATACATTTTGATGTGAGCAGATTTTACAGTTATAATTTTAACCCCACCATAGTGTTAAGGTTTTTGAAGTTTTTCTTTCAGGCAGTGATCAGTTCTTTTTATGTTTAAAGAAAAGAGCTGGCTAATTATGTGCATGTCTAACTTTTAAAGCCCAGCCCCTGGCATACTAGGTATCAAGGACAGCCATAGTGCAACACAGAGAGCAGCCGGGGTGCGGGCATACTGCAATAGTGGCTCTATTATTGGTCATCATAGAAGTGCAATACTATGGATCCACTTCTCATAAAAACTATATGCACACATGAGAAGAGCCTCAATTAGGCATTGCTCCTACCTGTCGGGTGATGCCGGAGAGAGGTCTATGCTGTGGAGCTGCCTTTCAGCACCACAGCATTGCTACCTTGCTCCTGTTTAAATCCACTACATTGCTGCTATTGCCGAGCACTCCTGATGTCCTCCCAGACCCTACCTCTCCCAGAATTGCCACTACAGTGTATGGGATTTGATTATTTCTTCTGATCTGCTCTTACTATAGTATCTATATCTAAATTGCTTGCATTTACCTGTACCCTCCCCCCCCCCCCTATTGTTATCCTACTGTCTGCTCAATTCACACTTTCTCATCCACCCAGCTCTAAGTATTTGCATAGTCCACCCCCATGCTGGTCAACGTCCTGTCCAGTTCACAGCTGATTGTAGTGGGGGCTAATGCTATCTAGATCAATCTTATTCAAACACTAGGGCTGTGTGGAAGTACATAAGGATGCTGTGTAGTCGGCTTTGACGATTGTCGGCTCGCATTTTAAGGATCGCTTTAAGGATATACTATATCGAATTTACCACAATTCACCAGCAATACAGCAGCATTAAGCAGTCACTAAGGTATTTGCATCATTTATAACTTTAAACACTGCTAAAACATCTCGGCCTACACAAACAATCTCTCCCTACTCTCAAACTCCATGACTCCTCCACCTTTCTGCACACCTCTTCCTCCACTACCTACATATTACAATATGCTCTTCCTCCACCTGCTCCTTCACCACCTGGTCCTCACTAAGGTCACCTTATCTAGCTCTAGCCTCCCATTTTGCCCTGCACCCTCACGCATCTCCCATACCACTGCAGCACTGACTCCCTGCACACCCCACTCCAAACAGGTCTCCACCCCCCTCACAGTCCTTTCCCGCACCCACAGTCACTCCATCTCCTCCCTCATTCCCATCCAGACCTCTCACAAGCACACCACCCCTCTCTCCTGCGGCCTCTGGAATGCTAGATCAGTCCGTAAACTTACTGAAATCCATGACCTCTTCCTCTCCAACTCCCTCACCCTCTTTGCCCTCACAGAGACATGGCTCACCACCTCTAACTCTGCTGCAGCAGCGGCCCTCTCCTATGGAGGGCTTCACCTCAAACACACCCCCAGACCAGAAAACAGGTCTGGGGGAGGGGTGGGTCTGCTCCTCTCTCCGTCTTGCACTTTCAGTGTCCTCACGCCACCCCCTTCCCTAAACTTTACCTCCTTTGAGACACATGTTATCCGCCTCTACCATCCCATTCCGGCAGTCATCACAGTCCTTTACCGCCCCCCATCCACCTCCATTAAACAATTCCTGGACAACCTGGCCTCTTTGCTCCCACAGACCCTCTCCTCTGACCTCCCTACCATCTTACTTGGGGACTTCAACATCCCCATGGACAGTCCTTACTCCCCTGAAGCCTCTCGGCTGCTCTCCCTCACTACCTCCCTTGGCCTCTCCCAACACACCAATTCCTCCACCCACCGCGCTGGCCACACTCTTGACCTAATTTTCTTAAAATCCGCCACACTCCCTAGCCTGGACATCACACCCTTCCACCTCTCCGACCATCAACTTCTCACTTTCTCGATCTCCCCATCATGCTCACCCCACCCTCCACCACCCGCAGGTCGTTGGCAGAGAGATCTGCGTAACCTAGACCCAACTGCACTAACCAACTCCCTCCACTCCCTCACATCCACCCTCCCAAACTTTACCTGCCCAAACCAAGCTGTGGCCAAATACAACCAGGCCCTTTCAGCAGCCCTAGACATTGCTGCACCCCCCACATTCCGCCCCAGCCGTCCCATCAACCCCCAGCCCTGGCACAATGCACACTCGCAACCTCCAAAAACAGACACGCGCCTATGAACGCAAATGGAGGAAATCTCGCCTCAACTCAGACTTCTTGGAGTACAAGGCCAACCTGCAGCTGTTCTATTCCGCATTAACTGATGCTAAACAAAAATACTTTACTGCCCTGATCGGATCCCAAGCCTCCAACCCTCGGCGCCTCTTCGCCACCTTCAACTCCCTCCTTAACCCCACCACTCCTCCCCCCCACCTCCGCCCTTTCAGCCACTGATCTGTCCACCCACTTTACTGACAAAATAGCCAGCATCCGACGGGAAATCTCATGCCTCCACTCCACCACTTCTTCCTCTCCCACCTATACCTCTCCCCCACCCCACCCACCACTCACTGCCTTTACTCCTATCACAGAGGATGAAGTCAGCCATCTCCTAGCCACTTCTCCTGCCACCTCCAGCCCCCTAGACCCTATGCCATCCAACTGCCTCCATCCTCACTTCCCTGTTCTGGCTACTGTCCTCACCTCTCTGTTTAACCTCTCCCTCTCCACGGCCACCTTCCCCTCTGACTTAAAACAGGCCACTGTACTTCCCCTACTTAAAAAGCCCTCACTTGACCCCTCACTTCCATCCAGCTACCGCCCTATCTCCCTACTCCCTTTTGCATCTAAACTCCTGGAGCGTCTAGTCCACCAACGCATGATGAATTACCTTGACTCCAACTCCCTGTTTGACCCCCTACAATCAGGATTTCGGCCAGCCCACTCCCCAGAGACTGCCCTCACCAAGGTCGTCAATGACCTCACACTTGCCAAGGACAAAGGAAAATGCACTATCCTTCTCCTCCTAGACCTCTCATCAGCATTCGACACTGTCGATCACTCCCTGCTACTCCAGTTCCTGCAATCTGTGGGTATCCAAGACCTTGCCCTAGCATGGTTCTCCTCCTACCTCTCAAATCGCTCCTTCAAGACCTCCTTCAATGGTTCCTCCTCAACCTCCATCCCACTTTCACTTGGGGTCCCCCAAGGCTCTGTTCTTGGTCCCCTGCTGTTCTCCATTTACACCACCTCCATCGGAAAACTGATCTCCTCTCTGGGTTTCAACTATCACCTATATGCAGATGACACCCAGATTTACCTCCATACCACTGACCTCTCCACCACCACCATGGAGAAGGTATCCTCTGGCCTCTCAGCTATTTCATCCTGGATGTCTGCCAGGTTCCTAAAATTAAACCTGGATAAGACTGAACTCCTAATCTTCCCACCCCGTGCTGCCTCACCCCCCACTGACCTCTACGTCACTGTCAATGGCACAATCATTCATCCAACCACACAAGCACGCTGCCTGGGTGTCACCCTGGACTCGGCCCTCTCCTTCACCTCTCACATCCAAACCGTAGCTAGGGCCTACTATTTCCACCTACGCAACATCTCCAAGATCCGGCCTTTCCTGACCCCAGACACTGCCAAACACCTTGTCCATGCCCTCATCATCTCCCGCCTGGACTACTGCAACTCCCTCCTGTCAGGCTTCCCTCAAAACCGCATAGCCCCCCTACAATCCATCATGAATGCAGCAGCCAGACTCATCTACTCCTCCCACCGCTCTGTCTCCACGACTCCCCTATGCAAATCCCTTCATTGGCTTCCAATTCACTTCAGAATTAGCTTCAAGGTCCTATGTTTGGCCTACAAATCCATACACAAGTCCTGCCCAAGCTACATCTCTGACCTGGTCAGCAGATAAACACCTGGCCGCCCACTTCGCTCCTCCAACAACCTCCTCTTAACCACCCCACGCATCTCGCACTCCCATGCACAACTGCAGGACTTCACTAGAGCTGTCCCCATCCTGTGGAACTCTCTCCCACTGCCCATCAGGCTCGCTCCCACCTTCAACACCTTCAAAAAAGCGCTCAAAACTCACTTCTTCAAGGAGGCCTAAATCAACTCAACACTGCCCTAATCCTTTCTGCCAATAACTTCTTGCTGCACCCCCTCCTTTTGTGTCACCAACCCCTCCCTCTAGATTGTAAGCCTTTGGCAGGGCCCTCTCCCCTTGTGTATCATACTTGACTGTGTGCACTTTACCCAGAATTTGGAACTGGTTACCACTACCACTCCAGTTTATGATCTGGCATTGTACTACTGTCTGCATTGTGTTGTGTATCTATTTGCTATTACCTGTATTGTTGTATCTATTGTCTATTACCCAAAGGCGTATCTACAGAGGTGCAGGCGTGGCTAATGCCCTGGGCGCTGCCTCCTTCCAGGCACTGGGGGGGCGCAGGTCTCTCCTCCTCTGTATGCTGTGCAGAGAGCGTAGGAACACAGAAGAGTTGCAGCATTTGTGTCTGTGAGGGGACAGAGCAGCTTCCCGCTCCCTTCCCTTCATCTGTGTGTGTGTGATGGTGATACCGGAGGTCCTGCAGCCATCATATTGCCTAGCACAGGTAATCAGTGAGCGGCTGCTCGGGGCTTCTGTACTGTGGAATACTGCAGCTCAGTATTGCCTGCTCTCCCTCCCTTCTCCTCAGCTGATTACATTTAGCAGCTGTCTCCCCACCACACAACACACGAGTAACAGACTACAGTGACAGGCAGCTCTGCATCTCTCCCCTTCTACAGCTGCTCTACTATCGCTTGCTTCCTGCTTCTCAGACCCAACCGGACGATTACAGAGTAGCAGCCAGAAGGTATGCAGATTTGCCTTTCATTGAACTTCTGTGTTAGAAGTGGTGGGGAAATGAGAGCTGGAACGCAGGATAATCTGCCACACTTGTTGATGAAGGAGGCAGAAGAAGAATAGCTAAGCAACATGGAGCCAGAGGATTCTACAGCAGAGGAGCCTTAGAAGCATGATCTGTGTTTTGATGCAGCATGACCTCCAAGGTAGTTCTACATAATCTGTTTAATTGGGGTGGCTGAATAATTGTTGCCACTAAAACGGACCCCACCCCCTCCCAGCAGTATAGGTAGCTGTCTCTCTCCCAAACCTCCCCCCCCCCTTTAGCTTCTCTCTCATCCTTATCCCTTCCCCCCCCCCAGCCCTCTCTTTTCCTTATCCCTCATTCCCTTCCCAGCCCTCTCTCTCACTCTTATCCCTCATTCCCTCTTCTAAGTTCTCGCTTTCCTTTTTATCCCTGAGGGCTCTTTCACATCTAGAACGTGTGCAGGAGCCGTTCTCCTGCACGCGTTACATGCCCTACGGTGTATCGTCGACGCAATCAGCAGCAGTAGTAATTAATTCACCCGATGGGAAAACGTCGGCTCCCGACGATTAAAAGCTCCCGAGTGCGTCGTACCACAACGCATCGAAACGCAGCGTCGGGGGTGAAAGGTAAAATGAAAGTCTACGGTCTTTCATTTTACCTTGATTAACGCAAAGTTTCGACTTTGTGTCAAACTGCAGAAAACGGGATCTAGTGTGAAAGAGCCCTCATTCCCTCCGCCAGCCCTCTCTCTCCTCCTTATCCCTTGTTCCCTCCCCTCAGCCCTCTCTCCTTATCCCTCTTTCCCTCACCATTACTCTCTTTCCTCCTTATCCTTCCTCCCCAGCCCTCTCTATCCTCCTTATCCCTCATTTCCATTACACCCCCCCCCAATAGCTGTGGGGTGTCCTGAGGGGGCGCAGATATAGTGTTTGCCATAGGCGCTATCTTACCTAGATACGCCACTGCTATTACCTGTATTGTTCTGTCACCCCTGTTATCATTGTCTGTAACCTTATTTATTGTACAGCGCTGCGTAATATGTTGGCGCTATATAAATCTAATAAATAATAGTAATACAGTGCTAGCCACTGCTACACAACCCTAAGATATGATTATCTTTGCCGTGACAGTGCTGGAGACCCTGGCTCTCCTCTGACATCCACTGCTCGGTGCATCTATGGTTCCAGGCTTCACAGCACTCTCTTTATGTTCACTACACTCAGAACCAATCCAACTCACCCCCACATTGCAGACACAGTTAGGACCTGTGCCACAACTCTGCTCCTAGCAGGGACTCTGCCACACTATTTTCCAGGAAGCCTGGGGCCAGATTTACAGCTCAGGAGCTTATAGGCCAATAAGCTCTGGTACCCTAAACTCCACCCCTTAAACAGACTACACAATTCACATCACACTCCCTTTTTCTTATTAAATAAAACTAAACAAGTTAATGCATATATTGCCATAGACAAATAGAGAATACCAACAATATGCAGATATTACCAATGACATATAGTTTACTAAAATATCAGCTATTACCAGCGACAAGCAGATAATACAAATCACAAGGACATTACATTCTAATTACAAGAAGGTTGTAATAAGTAGATACTAATGATAGGAAGGTGGTGGTTGGCACTAGGCAATACGGATGGTCAATAAGATTGCAGATTGAAAGTGGACCAATCAAAATTAGCTGTAATGGCATTTGATTGGTCCAAATTAAATCTTTTGTTGGAGGAGAGGTCCATGATACCAGGGTACACCTGTACACAGTAATTTTTCATCAAATAATATCAAACAATGAAGTGTTAAGCTGAAGAAAATGAAAAGCACGGATAGCTTCAGTGAGTGCTCTACCACCACTTTGCATAGGGAAAACCAGATTCAGACAATGTATAACTTACTTACCTGACTTAATTGGAGATGTTACTGGGAGCGCTGCTGAAGAGCTGTATCAATGGTAGAATTTCTGGAGTCAGTGAGTACCCTCTCATATGCTCCACTTGTCACTCTGCAGAGGGAGGGAATCGATATGAATGGAGGATGGGAGAGAAGGAGGCACTTTGGGTGGTTAGTGAGTGTCTGCCTCTCACAAACGGGCTGCTTGTAAGCACAAGACTACAGTGCCTAATTAGAATCTGACCATGCAGGGAGCCCTAGCAAAAGCATATTTAAACCACCATGGTCCATGTTATGAAACAATGTCAATTCTCCCTGAGGTGACAACCAATGAGAATCCTCCTTGAGGAGGATTCCCATTGTTCCATTTTTATCAAAGGCTGATTTTAAAGTAGTTGTAAGCTTTTAATTTGCATGTGGGTCCAGCAGGCAACTTACAAATGCTCCAGGTTAGCATTAAGAGGATTGCAAATACCACAACCAGTGGTCTAAAGTGTTTTTTTAGAAGTTTACCCCAAGTTTTATACACACCTTCAGAGGTCATAAAAAAACATTTAAGAGCTAGCTCACCATGCTCAGTTGCATTGAAGAATAATTCTGCATGTTAACTCACTGTTCATAAAATTCTATGGATCTGTTCAATACACTGAAATGTAACAGATCACGTGATTCTAACTAGCTGCATGCAGGCTTTGTATTAAAGAGACTCTGCAACAACATTTCAGCCTCATTTCTTCTATCCTATACGTTCCCATACCTGTTCTAATGTGGTCTGTATTACTGCAGCCTTTTCTAATTGCACTGCCTCTGTAATATATCTAATGTTATTTTCTTTGTCAAGCTTTTTCAACCCAGAGAGGAATGCACTTCCTCTACTTTGATAGGGATAAGTTATGCACGCCCCCTGAACACACCCATCTGCTCTCCTGTGTGTGCTGTGAGTATGAGTCACAGGCAAAGTCTCTGCTCACAGCCAGCGTGTCTGGAGGCTCAGGAGCTGTGACCTTGTGAACAGCTGTTAGTGCAGAGGATGAGTGCAGAGCCCAGACAAGCAGCTAAGGCAACAAGTGGAGTAAAATTCCAGCAGTCATGTCACATTTGAGAGAAGCATCTGCAAACAGGCACCTGCTCTAATGATGTATTTCCTGTTTGGTGACCATCTTTATTGTTTACAAAACAATGAATAAAACATTAGTTTTTTCACCAAGAAAGCAGCAGGGAGCAGTGAAAATGTCACAGAGGGGGCTAGGACAAGACAACTAACAGGCTGGTATGTTTATTTATGTAAGATTGTCAGTACAGATACAGATTCTCTTTAAAGTCTATGTCCAGTCTCCATTGCAGTTCACACACACATTATGCAACTGACCACTGTGAGCCCAGCCTCACTTGTCAGGACCAAAATATACATTTTAAAAATAACAAATAAAAAAATGTAAAAAAAAATGTTAAATGTTAAATATTAATAGTCATTGCATAGAATAAATATGGTTTTAGATTTTAATTGCATTTCTACTCACTCCAGATCATAGCCATTAAGTCACTTTTCATGTTGTTGTTAAATTTCCACTTTATTCTTTATTGCAGTCAATCATGGTATTTTAAAATTAAAATAAATAAATAAACAGGGCGCTCAACACTGTCAAAGTTATACACAGATACTAATAACTGCACAAGGGTCACATATAGTTTACAGTCCCAGCAGTCCCAGTCCCAGGAGCGCACACAGTGCTAATTAATTTTAACTACTTTAAAATTGTTAGGATGTTAATATTTCAACTTTTTGTTTCAAACGTACCCTATTTAGAATGCAGAAATGCTAAATTAAAGTCCCACCACAAAATGTGCACCACATAATCAAATTCTTTTTCCATACTGATCAAAATCCTTAGTTTTTCTGAAAAGGAGGAAGCACATTTGAAGTGATCTGAGCACTGATTTCATAAAATATATAAAATTAACCTATAGGGAGGTTTGTAAATAGTGTGGGCTATGAGGTGTGGGTGGGTGGGAACAATACTTACCTTTGGGGATGGCTCCCTAGCCTCTTATCTTCATTAACTGTACCATCTTCTACAGACAGTCCAGCAGGTGCCACAGTTTGAAGCACTTGTGGTGGTACACATCCCCAGCTACCTCAATGAGTGCCAGGAGATGTAGTCCTTCAGTGTGAGTACTTCTCCCAGACTAGAGATGTACTCACATTGAAGAACTTCATCTCCTGGCATGTATTGTGGCAGCCTGGCATGCACACGATCATTGTGCACACTTGAAACTACTGCAGCAGTGGATCTGTTTGAAGAAGATGGCGGAAAACAGACAGGGAGCTACGGATGGTGCAGCCCCTTGAAGAACTCACACGATTTATGATTCTGTCTTAGGAAGAGGTTTATTTTATGTATTCTATTAAATTAGTGCTCAGATCCTTTTAACAAGACGGAAATGATGTATTTTTTCACCGCTGAAAATCTTTATATTATTTTTAGGTAAAAGTCTGCATTAAATTTTATGAAATCATATTTGGAAATTTTATAGTTGTCCTGTCGAGAAATGTTCTCTGCACAAAAGTGGGACTTCATTATAACATTTAAGTGGGGGTGCGTAGGATGAGCATCTGCCAGCAAGACTGAGTTATGTCTATGTGATACTTACTTATCTACCCATCATCTTGTCAAATATGTTCATAAATTACATATTGAATAAGCAATCTCTTTTTAATAAAGCAATCTACAATTTAGTTTTTAACAACTTCAATACTTTATTAAAGTTTCTCTAAGCAATCCTAATACTGCCAATTCAAAGTGCTTTAAGCCCCAAGAACACAATTTGTAGGTATGGAAAGAACTGCCAAATTCCCAAATTTTTCATGGAAATCTAAACTCATTTCATGGATTCTAAGTTTTCATTGCATAATTGTAATTTATTACAAATATATTTCAGCACTAACCAAAAGATAGAAAAAAAAAAGTGTTGTTAAGTAATTTCTTTTATTGGCTAACTGGTACAGTTCATGCAAGCTTTCAGGGAACTAGTTCCCTTTTTCAAGCACATTTCCAGATATTAGATGAAGCAAAACACTGCATGTAGGTAATTAGTAAACACTTAGATGACAGTTGTTTTTAGGTGTCAAGTGGTTAGTTAGCAGGTGCCAATGAGCTCATGCAGGCTGAATACCATGAAATCAAGTCAATCATGTTAAATAAGGTGTCAAAACTCATTCCATTTCATTGTAAACCTTCTGTTAAAGTCTTCAACATTTTCATGGATTTGTATTCAGAATTGTTTCTTCATTGTTCACCTTTGAAATTACTTTTAAGAATAGGGATGGACAAATATGTTTGCCAGCGGGCAGTTCCTGGCGAACAAAGGTTTTTCCCCATTCGCATTTACGTGAACGTTTAATGATTTATCAATACTCTGTTCATGTTTATACGAACGATCATTACAAAAAATTCACATTTGTACTCATTATTATAGTCAATGGGCGCTGACTTTAGCAGTTAATACAAACTAGAATCACCAAATTTGCAGGGTATGTTAAGTAGAACAGTGTAGAACAGTGGGAACAGTAGAATAAAAATCTTTCAAAAAGACCTTGTAGTTGAGAAAATTTATTTTTAAGTTACGATACAATTTTTTTTTAATGCACTTAAATGACATGATAATGTATCAACCTATCGGTAGTATAAATGTTTATATCAAAATAAAAAGCAGTTAATAGGGATGATCAGAAATTATGCCAATGCATAATAACACATCGTAATTCCCATTTACGCATCATAATTGTAATGTGAAATTTCAGGGAAAAGAGTAATTATTTTTTTATGTAATTGTAAGCATTCAAAATTACGCATGAGTTTACATATAATTTTGTGCCAAATTTGGCAACTGGTGAATAGCAAAGCCCCCATACAAGCTATTGCTAGCAAAATTGCTACATATCTTAAGGAGAATAGTGGGTAAAAGACAAAAAAATTTTTTTTTCAAAAAGACGTAGTTTTTAAGAAAATCAATTTTAAAAATACAAAGAAAAATGTTTTTTTAAACGGTCATTTTTCTAAGTTTAAAAAACATTTTTCTATTCATTTTTTGACTTGTACTCACTATTCTCCTTAACATATGTAGCAATTTTGGTAGCAATAGCATGTATGGGGCTTTGCTAATCACCACCAAAGTCGGCACGAAATTACACAAAAATCATGTATAATTTCATGCGTTATTACGAATGCTTATACAAAATTAATTGAATTAACAATTTGTAATTATGTATAGGCGTTATTGCGAAAATATATATGAAATTTTGCATAATTGTAATTAGCTGATTACAATCATCTGGGTTTCCAGGTTGTCAGTATGCAGTGCGTAATAATCACCTAGAAACCCAGTGGAACCAGCACCAGGACAGGGATCGCTGTACATGTACAGTTGCAATATTGCTGTACAAGGATCCCTGGCAACTATATCTATGGTTCAGACTATAAAAAGTTAAATAAAACAAATTACATGTGGTCCTCCATCTCAAGCTTCTTTAAAGGATACCCGAAGTGACATGTGACATGATGAGATAAACATGTGTATGTATAGTGCCTAGCACACAATTAACTATGCTGTGTTCCTTTTTTTCTTTCTCTGCCTGAAAGAGTTAAATATCAGGTATGTAAGTGGCTGACTCAGTCCTGACTCAGACAGGAAAAGACTACAGTGTAGCCCTCACTGATAAGAACTTCCAACTATAAAACACTTTCCTAGCAGAAAATGGCTTCTGAGAGCAAGAAAGAGGTAAAAATGGGAATTTCTTACCAGTGAGGGTCACACTGTAGTCACTTCCTGTCTGAGTCAGGACTAAGTCAGCCACTTACATACCTGATATTTAACTCTTTCAGGCAGAGAAAGGAAAAAAAAGAACACAGCTTAGTTATTTGTGTGCTAGGCACTGTACATACACATGTCTATCTCATCATGTCACATGTCACTTCGGGTATCCTTTAAAGAAGCTTGGGATGGAGGACCACATGTAATTTGTTTTGTTTAACTTTTTATAGTCTGAACCATAGGTATAGTTTCCTATAGTTGGTATAGTCACCTGCAATTTAAGTCAGTGATATCACTGTGAACATGAATTTTCATAGTAAAGTTCAATGCAAATGTTCACATTGCACATTTTCTTGGAACGGTCCATGGTCCATGTTTGCGAACGGTCCACAAACATTCGTTTGTAATGCTCGTCCATTACTGCTTAAAGTACAATATAAGAGCTTTCATATTATTTTGCATCTGTCAACTCAAAATTTGAATATTCCAGTGGGAGAGTTGAATTCTGCAAAATCTTTGCCCTCTCACAGAACTACCATGATGCCTTTTACTGCAGGTATCAACTCATTTCTATATGCACTTGGTTTATTACAATACTATTAAGGATTACTACTAAGGATTATGCAACATATGAGTGTATGGGATCTTTGACGAGTGACATTTTATAACACATTTAATTAAATAATGTGTTTGTTTTAAAACAAGTAAAGTCTATTAAGAGACTATTTAAACATAAACAATCCTATTCCCTACTGCCGACCAGAAAATAGGATATTGTTTAGGTTTATAAAAAAACACTTTCTGTCATTTTATACCCTGTGGAAACAGAAAATAACTTGAATCCACAGCTAGTGATCACACTAGCTAAATTAAAAGGAAGCTATGACATTTCAAGTCTGCATATATAAATTGCGTTCATATAACAATATATGCTAATAATATTATTTTGCAAAGAAACTGTTGATTTTTTAAATAAAAAGAAATGCTATAGCTTCTATCAGGTTGCTCAAAGTCTCAAAGGAGCTTTTAGGAGAAAGATAATTGTTAACATTTACTTTAAAAGGGAAGTGGATAGACATATTCATGTATAGTGTCAAAGGTAAATAAGGGTCTGAGACTTTAGTTTGAAAAAGCAGAAAACCACATAATTTAGCAGTTGCGCAATTTTTTTTTAGCTACCTCTCATCCTGTAACCACACAATTAGTCCCATTTCCCTTTAAATACATAGCTGATAAACACATCAACTGGCCTTATTTGTTTATTTATTTGCAATATAAGAATAATTCACACTTTTGTACCATTACCCTGTTGCTTGTAAAACAGAAGTTTGCCTACCTAAAAAGGCAAATAAGGTATATATTTATATATTGCTGTATATTGGTATGTAACCCCACCCTCCCAGTGATGCTTAGCCTAGGCTGTTTACATATGTATATTTCTCCTCCCAGAGCATTCTGGGAGACCAGGTATATTTTCTACTGGCCTCAGAACTCTCAGTAAACAAATATTCCACAAAGATCCGCCTGATAGGACTAAAGAGGTTGCCACCGATGATACATTTCAGAATGTAAATCAGGGTGAGGAAAGATTTTGCAACAGGCAAATTCTAATTAAATCATGTATTAATGAATATTGTAAAGCAGTTATTTGATTTCAATTAAAGAGTGTATACACAGCTAACTACTTGCCAACCGCTGAAGCCTATGACAGATGATCACAGTTAAAAACAGGCTTGTAAGAAAAATATCAACAAAAAGGTCATATTTATTTAAAAAAATAATCATATAAATATTTACAAAAATAAATAAACATGGGGGGGAGGGATCAGAACCCACCAACAGAAAGCTCTGTTGGTGGGGAAAAAAGGGAGGGGGATTACTTGTGTGCTGACCTTAAAGCTGCAGTGGCCTATTTATTGAAACATGGACTTGTCTTTAGGGGGGTTTAACTGTGGTCCTCAAGTGGTCAAAAACCGAACAAACTTATCCAATGAGAGCTTGCGCAAGAAACGTTTCTATACAGGATTGGACATTAAACACTCTGGTGTGAAATAAGCCTTTTAAAATGTATAGTTATAACTAGAAAATGTTTTGATCTGAACATTTTAACCACTTTACCCCCGCTCGTACGGATTTCTCCGTCCCTTTTTCCATCCTTTAACCCCCAGGGACGGAGAAATCCGTACTTTGCGCACTCCCGCCGCTGCCCGCGCTCCCGCTCGTAAACACGCCGCCCGCCGCTAGTAAACACGCTGCCGCCCGCTCGCTCAGAGATAAACGAACGGGAAAATCCATTCCCGTTTGTTGATCTAAGCCCCGCAATGATCCGCTGCCGCTCGGCTGAGCAGCGCGATCATTGTGAGCAATAACAAACTCCCAGCCTCTTTCTACTTCCTGCAAGCGTCCGGAAGGACGCTTGCAGGTCGCATGAAACAAAAAGTTACTGTTGCCATCTTGTGGCCAAATAGTAAAACTACACCCTAAGCATTTTTTAGACACAAAGAAACTAGTTTTACACAAAAAATTAACTCCTTACCTCCCCCACTCCCCAATTTTTTTTTTGTAATTAAAAAAAATAAAAAATTTACAATTTAAAAAAATACATAAATAGTTACCTTAGGGACTGAACTTTTTAAATATTTATGTCAAGAGGGTATAACACTGTTACTTTATAAACTATGGGCTTGTAATTAGGGATGGACGCAAAACTGAAAAAAATGCACCTTTATTTCCAATTAAAATATTGGCGGCAAACATTGTGATAGGGACATAATTTAAACGGTTTTATTTATGGGATAAATAGGCATATACATTTAATGGGTTTTAATTACAGTAGCATGCATTATTTAAAAACTATAAAGGCCGAAAACTGAAAAATAATACATTTTTTTCCCACATTTTCTCCTATTTTCCCATTAAAACACATTTAGAATAAAATTATTCTTGGCATAATGTCCCACCTAAAGAAAGCCTAATTGGTGGCGAAAAAAACAAGATATAGTTCATTTCATTGCGATAAGTAATGATAAAATTATAGACGAATGAATGGAAGGAGCGCTGAAAGGTGAACATTGCTCTGGTGGTCAGGGGGTAAAACCCCTCAGTTGGGAAGTGGTTAAGATCTCTGAAACAAATACTAAAGCTTTGCTTAGACATATTTTTGCCTACTTGACAAAACTGCACACATGACTTCACACCTACATAGAAGCATTAATTATGTATTGTAGTGCACACATTTATAATTCAATACTAAGGCACTCATCTTTCATACTAAGAAACTTATTTGAAAATGTAATTATTAACAATCGAGAATACAAAATGTTCATTATACTATTAGCAGAATATTTTTAATTTAGTCTGTTAGTACAATCTTCACAAAGCTGTTAAAAGTAAAGTATCATTTAGTGATATACAGCTTAATAATGTCATTTTATACAAACCTTAAAAACACAGATGGCCATCAGGTGAAGCTATACACACATAAAATACATTTCATTTGAACTTAATACAAAACATTTTACTTTAAAAAAAAACACCCACACTGCTGCCCAATGGAATGCACTTCCCTTCAATAGTTATTGGCTCTGGCAATAGAGTCAATCACTTCCTGGTTAGCGATGGCACCGGAGAAAGCGAACACCAAATGTCTCACATGCCCCTGTCACCTGGGAAGATTGGAGGAAGTCTGCCTGTATGCACCCACGGGAATCCTGGAGACACCATCCCCACTCTGCAAGGAAGTCACTGACTTGCTGCTGGAACAAGGAGGATGGGAGGTTGTGACACTTTTATTGCCAAATGTATGTTTGATGAGGAAACGTAAAGAAGACTATACATTTTAATGCATTACCAGCATCAAGTGAGGGATACATCCTCATAAAGGATTTAAACAATCATGTAATATTTTTAGTAGCAATGGGAAGGGTCACAATTCCACTGTCCTCTCAATTTACATACATTAATTAAGCATGGCTAAAGGCCTAAAAACCTTTTTTGGGAGTTTTACTTAGTTCTACACTACTGACACTGCTGTTTTTTTCAGGACCAATTAGGCTTTTAGCGTGTAATAATTTAGTTAGTAATGCCCTTATTTTCTACGCATTTTAAAGGGTAAATAAGGGAAAAAATGAAAAAAACACACTATTTACCCATTTACATTCAGTATAGCTTTACAGTAAACAGTGCTAACTAGAAGTGAAACCCACACATTTTATTTGCTTATCCGTCCTGGGTACTACAACATTTAGATGATGTTCCTAGCACAATGTATGGTGACATTATTGTATTTGGAAATAAAGGTGTCTTTTTCTGTTTTTTTGTTTTTTTTTGCTTTCTCATTGTACATTAGCTATGATTACAAGACCTTATTTGCAAAAATAATAGCAATATACCCTCATGGCATACATATTTAAAAAGCCAAGTTCCTAATGTAAAAAATCCTGTTTTTTCTTTTATTTTCTGTAACTTTGTTCTAATTTTAAAAGTCTTTTATTTTGGTACAGAATATGCAAAAATGTAATTGCTTTTGATTCAGTTTGTGACTAAAAAGAATACACAAGACATGGGCCTCAACCCTAAAACTCTCTAAACACTAGTCTACTACCTATCACAGCTAAAATGTTACACATATGTCTCTTGTAGTTTTCCTACAACTTTCCCAAGTGTGATCATAATTTTGAAATTGACTTTTTATTTTTTGATTGAGTTTGTCCCTACCTATTTTTTATGTGACGTGGATCCAAGCTTTAAAGGGGAACTGAAGAGAGAGTTATATGGAGGCTGTCATGTTTATTTCCTTTTAATCAATACCAGTTGCCTGGCAGCCCTCCTGGTCTATTTCTCTGCAGTAGTATCTGAATAAAACCAGAAACAAGCATGCAGCTAGTCTTGTCAGATCTGACTTTAAAGTCTGAGCCACTGAAACACCTGAACTGCTGAATGCTTGTTCAGGGGCTATGGTTAATAGTATTAGAGGCAGAGGATCAGCAGGGCTGCCAGGAAACTGGTATTGCTTAAAAAGAAATAAACATGACAGCCTCCATATACCTCTCTCTTCAGTTCCCCTTTAAGACACACCAAAATGTATTCTACAACTTGTCACAGTTAAAATGATAGCATGTGCCACACTTAGTAACAAACTGGTGGTGCACTTTCCTCAACCACACTGGACATACATATATATATATATATATATATATATATATATATATATATATATATATATATATATATATATATATATAAATAAACCATATCCTCAGAAAACAGCTACTGTTGTATTTGTACCTTATAGCCACCCCACGACTTAATTTGTGGCTTCAAAAAAATGTTGGCCGCTATATAGCCTATTACCACCACTAAGATGGTCAATCTAGTTTGCTGCTTACACATATTTTCTAGGGATGACAGTGACACCACATAGCATATCCCACCTTTGCTACAGACAGATAGTCACTTTAAATACAGAGGCACTCATTACTGAATTCACTATTCACTCAATTGGTAAGTTTACAAAGATATAGTCCACACACTCCCAGGTATAGAAAAGTCCAAAAGCTTTTATGAAATAATAACAGGTACAGCACATAAAATAGATATATATCCACAATTGGTAAGTTTAGCACACAGAAAAATCCTCTCTTTCTTTATGTATTTCTTTGAGCTCTGGGAAGCCTGCAATGACAGATACTTGCAGATTGTTATAGATTATAATTATCATACTCGAGATACCTTATTATGATACTATTTTAACAATGTCATTTATGGATGTTCATACTGAGCTTATATTGTCATTACATCTGTATGGCCTATTTATACAGCAATTTTGTTTTTTCCATGGTACTCTTTTAACTACAAGGAGATTATAGGTTTATATTCAAATTTCTATGAGTGGTTTGAAGTTGCATGTATTATTTCAAGCCTATGATTAGTGATTTTCAACAATATGCGAAATACATATTTTTACCATATCATATATTCTTATTTTGATTTTATGTATTCTATTTCCACAACAATCTTATATGAAATTTTAGAGATTGTACTTTAACAATGGAAAATAAAACTAATTTACAATGTGTTACACAATAATTAATGACTGAGGAAGTGGATAGAAAACGTGTGAAACACGTTTTCTTATTGCCTCATTTGTGCTCATTAGAATTCTGTCCCAAGAAAACCCCAAAACTCATTGCTTTGTCTTGGAAGGTAAGCAAATTAATGTTTTCAATTATTTGATTACATCATTTGGTGCCTCCTACTATTGTTTAGCCTTTCTGCTTGTTCCTTGCTCTCAACTCTTGGGCTCTGCTACCCTATCCTGCCTGTTTCAGAGTCTAGTTGATCAACTGCCCCTGCCCTGTCACATAGACTGTCCTGGTACCCCAACTTCCTGCCTCTCAGTTTATCCTTGCTCTGCTAGTTTGTCAGTCCTGATACACAGTCATACCTGCAACCTGTCCCTTCTTCCTGTCTGTCTAGACCCCAGCATTGTTCTAGACCCTAGCATTGTTCTAGTCACCTTGACCTGTTAGTCAGTCAGTACTGTTTCCCTGTCTAGTTTGTCAGTCCTAGCTTTACCTATTGTCTTTGTTTCTTTCTATATTTTCGCCTACCATTTCTTTTTGTCACTTGTGGGGTTAACCCCTGGGATCATCACCTTATGGCCACTTGCAGCAGAGTAGCCCACTAGACGTATTGGGCCATCACCTTTTGTGGGATACCTTGGTGAATCCAGTGGTAACTTAGATTATATGCCCCGGAAGAGACTCACATTTTTCATCAGTGCCAGGATGAGATCCATCTCTGACATGCCAAATTAGCTTTAGATTGTTTTCCATTCGTTTCACACAAGTTAGTCTCAAAATTCAGGTTTCTATGGGAATCAAATTTGAATTCCACTAAAGTCAATACGGATAAAATCTTAGTTTGTCTTCTGGTCTCTGGTGAGATTTTATAGTAGCTAATACAACACAATTAAGGTATGAAAATGAGGCATAAAAAGGCAACACTATGTGCAAAGAACATTGGGCCTAATCTAATTTACTTTTCTCCCAAGTTTTCATCGGTTTAAGATAACTTTTCAGCACTCTGCAACTGAAAAAGTACCAATAAAGAGGGGAAAAGGTACTGCCACAATTATTCTGAGTATTTTATTGCTTGCTGGTGGCTTATAAGACATTTTATTGATAAGATATCACCTAGGAGAAAATATAGGACAAAAAGTAAATTACATCAGACCCATTGTGCCATTTTAAAAATACCCTTCTTTATACATGTCTCAAAAACATTTTAAATGAATAAATCAAAATAAAAAGCTTTTGATCTAGGATCAAACTCACATTGTGTCAATTTAGCAAACTCTATTAGCAGTGCATTGGTGCACAGTTGCTCAATTTGGTGCTTCCCAAGTGAAATATAGGACGTTTGTGAAGATTTTGACTATTACTTGAAAATAGACAGCAACACTATTCCTTATATCACTGCCAGTAGCTTGAAAAAATGGAGAACTATCATCAGATGATCAGACAAATAAGAAAATACAATTATTTGTGGGATAGTATATTTTTAAGATCGTGACTTCTTTGTAATTAGTTGCAGTGCAGAATACAGCGGGATGTGAACGTTTGGGCAACCTTGTTAATCGTCATAATTTTCCTGTATAAATTGTTGGTTGTTACGATAAAAAATGTCAGTTAAATATATTATATAGGAGCAACACACAGTGATATTTGAAAAGTGAAATGAAGTTTATTGGATTTACAGAAAGTGTGCAATAATTGTTTAAACAAAATTAGACAGGTGCATACATTTGTGCACCACAAAAAAAGAAATGAAATCAATATTTAGTAGATCCTCCTTTTGCAGAAATTACAACCTCTAAACACTTCCTTTAGGTTTTAATGAGAGTCTGGATTCTGCCTGAGGGTATTTTGGACCATTCCTCTTTACAAAACATCTCTAGTTCATTTAGGTTTGATGGCTTCCGAGCATGGACAGCTCTTTTTAACTCACACCACAGATATTCAATTATATTTTGGTCTGGGGACTGAGATGGCCATTCCAGAACATTTACTTGTTCCTCTGCATGAATGCCTTAGTGGATTTTGAGCAGTGTTTAGGGTCATTGTCTTGTTGAATGATGCAGCCCCGGTGCAGCTTCAGCTTTGTCACTGATTCCTGGACATTGGTCTCCAGAATCTGCTTATACTGAGTGGAATCCATGTGTCCCTCAACTTTGACAATATTCCCAGTGCCTGCACTGGCCACACAGCCCTGCAGCATGATGGGACCACCACCATATTTTACTATAAGTAGCAGGTGTTTTTCTTGGAATGCTGTGTTTTTTTTCCTCCATGTTTAACACCCCATGTTATGCCCAAATAACTCAATTTTGGTTTCATCAGTCCACAGCACCTTATTCCAAAATGAAGCTGGCTTGTCCAAATGTGCTTTAGCATGCCTCAGACGGCTCTGTTTGTGCTGAGAGTGGAGAAAAGGCTTCCTCTGCATCACTCTCGCATACAGCATTTCCTTGTTTACAGTGCGCCGAATGGTTGAGCGGTGCACAGTGACCATCTGCAGCAAGATGATGTTGTAGGTCTTTGATGCTGGTCTGTGGGTTGACTCTGTCTGTTCTCACCATTCGTCACTTCTGTCTATCCGAGATTTTTCTTGGTCTGCTACTTCGAGCCTTAACTTAAACTGAGCCTGTGGTCTTCCATTTCCTCAATATGTTCCTATCTGTGGAAACAGACAGCTGAAATATCTGAGACAGCTTTATGTATCCTTCCCTTAAACCATGATGGTGAACAGTCTTCATGTCATTTGAGAGTTGTTTTGAGACCCCGTTTTGCTACTCTTCAGAGAAAATGAAAAGAGAAGGGAAACTTACAATTGACCCCCTTTAATACTCTTTTTCATAATTGGATTAACCTGTGTTTGTAGGTCAGGGGTCACTGAGCTTACCAAGCCAATTTGAGTTAGTTGTAAAGGTTTTGGAATCAATAAAATGACAACAGTGCCCAAATCTATGCACCTGTCTAATTTTATTTAAACAATTATTGCACACTTTTTGTAAATCCAATAAACTTCATTTCACTTCTCAAATATCACTGTGTGTGACTGCTATATGATATATTTAACTGACATATTTTATTGTAACAACCAACAATTTATAGTGGATAATCATGACAATTAACCAGGTTGCCCAAACTTTTGCATCCCACTGTATTTGGTAAATTAAGCTTAGAGGGGTCCAAGACTTAATATTTTTATTCCAACATTTAAGTACACAAGAAGAATGGATACTGTTACAGCGGGCATATCATTGGTAAAAACACTTTTAGCAAGTGTATATAGGCATATTACCATAGGAACAAACATTGTTTCCATAGTACTATATAAACATACACTCTTTATTATTTAAGGAATTACATAGTCTTCTAAATTTAATCATTAAGAGAGGGAAAGTGTTTCAAGAGGTTAAAAGGTGGGTAAAATGGGGAATCGAGGTCAGTAAAAGGGGAAGTTAGGGAAAAAATAGTTAAAGTAGAACTAAACTCAGAACTTCCTGTTTGCTCTAAAAGATTATCAACAGCATGATAACATTCAGGAAATTGTTTTCTTCATTAAAATTTAAATAAATCCTAAAAACCCCGAAGCTTTAACATGGTTTAACATTCCTGGTAGCACTTAGAGGGTAAAGCCTCAGTGTTTACTTATGAGCAGAGAGCCATGACAGAGCTTACAGCTCTGATTAACAGCTACTGATAAGATCTAATTGGACAAGTTGATCTGGCTAACCAAAGAACACACAGCAGTTAATTACTTAAGTGATTACTGTATATGTGGAAGAAAGACTTTAAGTTGCACGCTGTGCAAGAGCACGGGTCCACTTAAAAAAAAAAGTCTCTGGAATTGGCAAGCTGATGGTACATCCTGCTAATACTGAGGCTATACCAATCCTAATAGGATGTTCTGACATATTTCTACCTCATATCTCATGTTACTTAAACCACATAGGCAATACCTGAAGTTTTAATTATTTATTAAAAGCTACATTTTGCATATTTCTATAGCTCTCTATTAACAAGCATAAACAGTGTTTTGTTAAGCTGACTGTAGACCAGGTGTAGGTGCTAGAATTTTAAAGAAAGGAAGAGGAATCTTTAGAGTCATACCAGCAAGACTAGGTCACCACAAGTACTTCAGTGGACTTTTTAATACAACCCGAGATTAGTTAGGTTATGAATGATTGCTTTTGAGCAGTGTCAGTACTTTCCTGTGTTACTCAGATTGAGAGAAAATTTGCACAATTTAAGTAACGATTGGTAATGATGAATTCACTTTTACTTGTATTTTATTTATATACATCAAAAATATTATTCACCTACTTTATGCAGTTTTTGATTCCAAAGGTAAAAACAAATGTATTTTCTTCTGAAAAGATCATTACAGATGGTATGCATGCATCATTGCTGCACAACATGTCAAAATGCTGCATGCATAGATTTGTATCTGTATTGTTCTATACATTAGTTAATGACCATTGTGATGATAGCGAGGCCTGACAAAATCAAAACAAAAGACATTTTAAACACCACTTTGCACACATTTTTTTCCATTTTAAAATACAGAATCTTTGTCAAAGAATACCAGAACACATTTAGACAATGTAAAAATGTGTGAAGAGTTTTCAGTTCTAGCATCAAAGGAGCCCTGCTGAAACCTTGTCTATATGACCCTCATAAAAATAGCTCAGCTTCAAAGAGCTACAAGGACCTTTTCTGTATAATCCCACAAAAAAATGCTCACCATTAGTTGGGAAAAAAGCTATGCTGTGAAGCCTGGGATCTTGGAAACAATACGTAGCCCAGTCTAGAGAAACCAGTCTAGAGAACTACCAATCTAAGGTAGGGCATTTTGGTCTTTAACAACTCATGATTTTATGCAAATACATAATTTACTGGAGTACTAGTTATGAAATTGTGTTTTACAGAAACAAGGGCTTACCTTACTTAGAAAAAAATCCACAATAGTGTGTATGCTGGACATCATAAGCGTCCTAACACAACTTCAGTTCAACCTAAAGATCATTATTGATTATGCGAGTGGCATATGGGAGTCAGACAACTTTTCCTAGGCCTCAGAATCAATGTTACTCTGCAGCAGATTAAAATATATATGCCTGCTAACAAATGTGTTTTCCTTCCTTCACAAGGCTAGCACAAGTAATTGGAGTACTAATCTTATCTTCTTTGTGTCACAAGGCTGCAGCAGGTTATCAACATACTGTGAAACATTAATTACTTGACTTACTAAAATTGCCACAGTTGACAAATATTCCATATTTAATTTACCATAAACTGTAGACACCATAGAGTCTGCTTCCCAGGCCCTTCAATCTTTTTGTGATACTCTCTCTAGCCTTTCAGAGGATTTTCTTCAGTACCGTTAATATCTTTTCCATATCCTGGCACTATATTAAAGCACAACTACAGTCAACACATATGCTGTGATTACAATTAAAGCCCTGTACTCCTTGGCTCGCATTAATTTAGTCACCACGGCTATGTTTAGGCCGTTAGTCAAGTTTAGCTACAAAGAAATGTACACAAATACTTTTTTTTATGGTGATCACTACATTGACAAATGTTAAGAGGTTGTAACCAGGGCAATGCAATACTATCATGCCAACACATGTAGAGTAACTACCAGTAAAGTGCACCTGTACCAGTACAGAATCCAGCAGCTTCCAGTGAGGAATTGTAAATATCCGCTAGCAAAACTGGAACTTTACTGGTGAGTAGCTGCATACCTGAAGCTACTACTGCTTCTAACTCCACGGGAAGAGTGGAGGTGGTTACGTTTATAACACAAAGGATGAGGATCAGAGAAGCCCATGGATCATTCAGAGACTTCTCTCTATTAATGCAAATATATAACTTTGACTTTTGTTTTCCTCATAGCCTCACAGAATATCTTAAAAATGTGATAATGAAAAAACAATAAACCGAATGAGCTCAAATTGGTTCTTATGTGTATGTAACAAAATATGGGAACTTTTGTTTCCAGTACCATAAGTGAGAAATTGACTCAATGCTTCTGGAAACTGATGATCAGAGCACATCAATTTAAAACATTTACACAATTACTTCCATGCCATTTCCATTTAATGAATGCCAGAAATCTGAGTTGGCCAGTCCAAAAAAAACCAAAAAGTTTTTTCTGCCTTTGCGATTTGCTACAATTTTTTTTATTAACTGCTAGAAATTGAAAAGTACCAAAAAGCAGTCAATAGGGTAATATTAAACTTATTTTGAGTATTAATTTTCTCTTGAGCTTAAGGTCATGGATGGATTTGTTTTACACTACATTCCAGCAGAATTTGCAGGTACAATTCAGAATTCACAGATTTATCAATGATTTATCAATGATGGCAAGCCATAACGGTCCAGGGGCACTTAAAAAATGCAATCAATCAATCAAATCACTTTTTTCCACAGCCTTAGGCAAAACACAATGCATATCATTCACACAGAACATTTACAAGAGACATCCCCTCCCCTCCAAATCATATGCTTTGCTCTTGATGTGATCTTTAACCACGTAATGTAATTATGACAGTATATCTATGCCCCTGGAGACTTCATCTTAGCATCAAGGGCATAGGTATAAGTACCTCACAGTGTTCACGATTGCGTGCGGTCCCACATTCGCTCATTTTGTCAACCGTTAGTAGACTGATTGGTGAATGGGAATGCATGTTCCCATTCACTGATCAACGCGCCTATATTCAATGATTTCTAGGATCAATGAGATGCCAGTGATCATTGAGAAAGTGAAGGTAAAAACATGCATTTCTTTACAGTACTTATGAATAAACTGAGGGTGACATCTAGTGGCCATATAGTAAAACTACACCCTAGTATATTGAATTAAATACAAAGAAATGAATTCCCAAATAAAATTATACGCTTACTTCCCCCACTCTCCCATACTTAGAAAAATAAAGCATTTATAAACTACTAAAAAAATACATAAATAGTTACCTTAGGGACTAAACTTTTTATAATATGTATGTCACGAGAGTATATTACAGTTATTTTTGCAAATAAGGACTTGAGGTAGTGACAGACACAAAACTAAAAAAAACTTTATTTCTAAACAAAATAAACTGAAGCTGGGTGCTGAGCCACGTCACTGAAATTTCAATAGTAGCAAACAAGGTTAGGTACACACACTGTTGTCACAATGCAGTTTTTCATTTTATTGCATGTCAGCACAAGCTTGACAATTGTTCCGGGGGCCTCTGAGGGTCCCCTTCTTCAGAAAAGTGCAGACATACAGTACAATGACTTATGCAATAAAATGAAAAACTGCATTGTGACAGTGGTGTGAGGACCTAACCTTGTTTTCTACTATTGACAGTGGAATAGTGGAGCCCCAGATCTTTAACAACAGTTTTATATCTCCTTTATGGTGAAATCTAATAGACATCTTTATTCCAGTGATAAACTTCCCTAAACCAATACTATAAAAATTAAATCTGGATGGTTTAGAGACAGCTTTCTATTCTTTAAATACAGCTGGGGATGAGCACAAATTTTGCATAATTTCACATTGTAAATGGCAATTATGATGTGAAATTGTAAAGCAAAATTTCAGGAAAAATCAACCAATTTCATCTGTAACCGTAATCAGGAACCATAATTTTGCAATTACACATTATTTCTCATAATTTCATTCCAACTTTAGCAGTTAATGGCAAAGCTTCGATAAATTCTATCAACACCAACCTTGCTACATATATTAAAGTGGAATATTGGAAACAAGTAAAAGAAATGTGAAAGAAAAATGTCTTTATTCCAGTTTGAAAATCCTTTTTCCTTCGTATTTTTAAAATTGTTTTGCTCTTTTTGAATTTTTTTTTTACTTGTTCCCACTATTCCCCTTAAAGGATACCCGAACTGACATGTGACATGATGAGCTAGACATTTGTATGTACAGTGCCTAGCACACAAATAGCTATGCTGTGTTCATTTTTTTCTTTCTCTGCCTGAAAGAGTTAAATATCAGGTATGCAAGTGGCTGACTCAGTCCTGATTCAGACAGGAAGTGACTGCAGTGTGACACTCACGGAAAAGAAATCCCAACTATAAAACACTTTCCTAGCAGAAAATGGCTCCTGAGAGCAAGAAAGAGGTGAAAAAGGGGAATTTCTTATCAGTGAGGGTCACACTGTAGTCACTTACTGTCTGAGTCAGGACTGAGTCAGCCACTTGCATACCTGATATTTAACTCTTTCAGGCAGAGAAAGAAAAATAGGAACACAGCATAGCTATTTGTGTGCTAGGCACTGTACATACCCATGTCTATCTCATCATGTCACATGTCAGTTCAGGTATCCTTTAACATACATAGCAATTTTGGTGATGATAGCTTATATGGAGGCTTTGCTATTAACTCCTAAAATTGGTGCAAAATTACAAATGGATGACACAAAATCAATATAATTTCCAAATCGTAATTATGTGTGGCCATAATTGCGACATGTTATGCAAAATTTAATGTAGTCATAATTGGCATATTATGATCATCAATACGATCATAAAAAACCTTTCACACTCATGTCAGATTATCACCTTTATTGTTTGAAGTATCTCTCCAATTACCCATTAAGATGAATTGATAATCTTAGTTTTTCACATACAAATCAATGTTATGAGACTACTTTCCTCAAAAAACTAAATGAACGGGGATTGCTTCAAGAAAATGTTCCTAAGCTATGGGGCCGTGTGCATTAATTAGTGCAGTTACCACCGTTTATTACATACCTCATTCATTTCAAGCACTGCTGCAGTTATTGCAGTACAGTAAAATTTCAAAAGTGTTGAATACATTAAGCTATTATTATTACATTAAGAGAAAAGCTGATGGTCATAGAACATTATGGACACACATCCATTCAGGTCTTTGGGGTACCCAGTATTGAGACCCAATGTGTAAGGTGCTATCTCATTATATAGCAGTTGGGTAATGCCATGGTGACGGACAATTTTTTTGGTTTTTCCATTACTATAATGTAATCCAGTTGTATCAATCAACTAAAAAAGCTGTCCTAGTCTGTAAGTATAGTTGGTGGGGAGACAATGGCAATAAAGCAGCTGAGGGAAAGATCTCAAAAAGAGGGGACAGTGTCCTCTGCAATCAGCAGGGAAGGAGGCTTTAAATCAAATAGCATATCAAAGGGACTCAAAATTACAACACACTGTATTATTGTATTTAAAGGTGGGGGATCCAGGCATTGACATCACATGTCTGAAGGAGTCCATTGGCAGTGTTGCTTGCAAATTTTTGCATTGAAAGGTGAGCGAAACTGAGTGAGTGATGTCTCCATGCTGGTCCCCCGTGCCTCTACCCCCTTCTTTGATCAAAACCGGTACCCAGCGTGTACGCTGTAGGTATGGCAAAACTGTGCAGGAATAGCTGACGGCACAGTTGGAAGTAAATTATCATGCAACAGAGCGGTTCCATGTCCATGTGGGTCATGTGAGTACAGGCTTATTGCCGGAGTGCCAGTTCATGTATGTATGTATGTATGTATGTATGTATGTATGTATGTATGTATGTATGTATGTATGTATGTATGTATGTATATATATATATATATATATATATATATATATATATATATATATATATATATATATATATATATATATATCTATCATGTATACAGTGGTGTAGAGGCGTGCATAGATTGGGTGAATGAAGATCATCAAGCATGTGGTGGCAATGCATACATTTCAGCTAATTGTGATTTAACAAAAGGGGCCCAAAGAAATGTATTGTACCAGTAGTTCAATAAGTAATGCACCCTCATATGATCCTATTGATTTTCTCCGCTCAAAATGCTGATTAGCTTGTGATTTTAACTGATTTTAATGGGGTTTACATAGTGTACGTATTATATAAATGCTGCCGATGATCTGGGCACAGAGAATGGCGGCTCACCCTGCAGCTGCTCCAATCCCCGGCAGTGTTAAATACTATTTCCTCTCTGAGTTGTAGCAACTCAGAGGGAGAAGTAATTCTGGGGTTTCGCTCACCAAATCGCTAAACCCCAAACTACCTTTGTGCAGGGCGCATAGTATAGCACTAGTGCTATAGCGGAGCCTAGTTTCGACACCTGTCACAAGTGCTGACACAACTTGCTTCAGTTTACGCAGTTTAATATTATGCTTAAATTGTTAATAAATTATATGAGGGAGGAGGAAAAAGCTAGGATATCTTACAGCATTTTGAGATACCCTACGAAATTAAGCAGCATGGGTCTACCAACAATTCATTATTATGCTACCAACTTAGAGATGGTCAAGAATTGGTGCTCTAATACAGCTGGGAAAATTTGGGTTGCTCAAGAACAAGATCAATGGGGATCCATCCACGAGATATATTCTCCTGCATGATGTTAGGACAAAAGTCTCCTACAACTTTCCATACCATTAAAGCCAGACATCACTCACCTTGGGAATACTTCTGTAAACACCCACCTAACGACTAACTCATTTCATGCCCTAGCAACCCTCTAAATGTTCTACAAATAATGATTCCAGACAATCTATCTCTTTGCCAGACTTACTTATATGATGGCACTAACATCAAATCCTTGCACAGGATGCAAACTTAATACAATATTCAGGCTTCCAGTTCTTATACATATCATACAATTTTCAATCTTCTCAAGTTGAAAAAAATTATTATCCCAGAAACAAACAAACAGTCATATCCTCACAATGCTCAACTCCAAGAGGCATTTCCAAGGTGGTATTGCCCTTTGGTATAATGACCTTATAATAGTAAAGCATTCACCAATAAATAAATAAATACTTATAATAATATTTGGGTTTATGATTTAAAAATGTCCAGTTTCTGTGAAAAAATTATTGTGGCAAACAAATTACTACTTATATTATATACTCTAAATGTTATTCCCACTGGGAGCAATTCCAAAAATCACTTACTAGGTGGTATGTTACTCCTAGAAGATTAGCATCCTACTCCAAACAAGCCTATCTTCTACAGTGGTATGCAAAAGTTTGGGCAACCTTGTTAATCGTCATGATTTTCCTGTAAAAAACTGTGGTTGTTATCATAAAAAATGTCAGTTAAATATATCATAAAGGAGACACACACAGTTATATTTGAGAAGTGAAATTAAGTTTATTGGATTTACAGAAAGTGTGCAATAATTGTTTAAACACAATTAGGCAGGTGCATACATTTGGGCACCACAAAAAAAGAAATTAAATCAATATTTAGTAGATCCTCCTGTTGAAAAAATTACAGCTTATAAATGCTTCCTGTAGGTTTCAATGGTAGTCTGGATTCTGGTTGAAGGTATTTTGGACCATTCCTCTTTACAAAACTTCTCTAGTTCATTCAGGTTTAATGGCTTCTGTGCATGGACAACTCTCTTTAACTCACACCACAGATTTTCAATTATATTCAGGTCTGGGCACTGAGATGGATACATATAAAATTGGCGCCGGGAGACTTGGGCGCAGGATACAGACGGTATATGGCTGATCCTGCTGCTGCACAAGTTCCCGGCAGCGCTAAATACTATTCCCCCTCCAGGCCGCCATGGATGGTGGGGAATGAAATAATTTGGCCTCCAGCAATTGCTGGAATCCGAATTATTGTGTTTTGAAAGTAACTTCAGCCCCGTCTTCCGACGGCGCCGGAGTTACTCTGTGTGCACTGCTATAGCTGTAATTCCTGTTACAGCCTATGGTGGCTGCGGCTGCGGCCAAATCTACCTGCGCTGTAATTAAAACGCTCGACTGAGATGGCAATTCCAGAAAGTTGTACTTGTTCCTCTGCATGAAGGTCTTAGCGGATTTTGAGCAGTGTTTAGGGTCATTGGCCTCAATTTACTAAGCTTATCTCCTGTCTTTAATAATGTGTCTAGCGTTATCACCATGGTGATAAGGCATGCAGTATTCAGGAATAGGAATAGAACCCCGTTCGCGAACCTTCGCGGAAGGTTCGGTTCGCGTAAAAGTTCGTGAACCGCAATAGACTTCAATGGGGATGGGAACTTTGAAAAATAGAAAAATAGAAAAAAATATGCTGGCCACAAAAGTGATGGAAAAGATGTTTCAAGGGGTCTAACACCTGGAGAGGGGGGGGGGGGGGGGGGGGGCATGGCGGAGTGGGATACATGCCAAAAGTCCCGGGGAGAAATCAGGATTTGACACAAAACAGCTTTTTAAGGGCAAAAATCACATTGCATGCTAAATTGGAGGCCTAAAGTGCTTTAAAACATCTTGCATGTGTATACTGCAATCAGGGCGTGAAATTAGTGTACTGCTTCACACTGACACACCAAACTCACTGTGTAACGTACCTCAAACAGCTGTTTGTGTTGTGACGGCCATGCTGGACTGGTGCGCACCATGGCGAGAGTGCAGGCCATAGCGGTTTTCAAGCCCATATGGTTGCCAGGCTGAGGTAGCTCAATGACAGAACAACAGTGACTGTCCAGCTGATCAAATTTGGTCTGTCCACACCTGAAGGGGGCATGGCGGAGTGGGATACATGCCCAAAGTCCCGGGGAAAAATTTGGATTTGACGCAGAAATCACATTGAATGCTAAATTGCAGGCCTAAAGTGCTTAAAAACATCTTGCATGGGTATACATCAATCAGGGAGTGTAATTAGAGTTCTGCTTCACACTGACACACCAAACTCACTGTGTAACGCACCGCAAACTGCTGTTTGCGTAGTGACGGCTGTGCTGGACTGGTGCGCACCGTG